>NC_134999.1:21335659-21635659 GCF_051020985.1 Nomia melanderi
GCAGCAGCAGCAACAACAGTCCACAGTAGTGAACCCAAGCAATTCTGGAAACACAACAGTAGTACCTCCATTAGGGGGAGGCACAGCCGCCTCGTTCCCTTGCGGTAGACCTTCCATAAACGTGAGTCAACCTTCAGACAATGTGCCTCTAAATCCCAACAATATCGGAGGGCGACTCGGCAGTTTAACCGCCATGAGTACAAATCACTTTGACCCTATAACTTCCTTGGCTCAAATGAGTCAACAACTCACCAACACAGCAGCCAGTAATTCGTTGGGCAACGATGGACCCATCCATTCCGGCAACACCGGAATGATGCAATTCGGCAACCCGCATAGCATGCACATGATGCAAATGGGCAGCGAGATGAACGGAAATTGTCATATGGGTGGACCCGCCAACGAGCCGGGCGAGGTAGGAGGAATGTGTATGGGTCTTCCGGGACCACCGACTAGTTATAGCCCCACGACTCCGCACACCGGCAGTCCCGGAGTGCCCAGTAAAATGGGGCATCCTATCATGGGTCACGGCATGATGAGCAGCCATTCGGGTAATGCAGGCGGTGCGTATCCGGGTGGCGATCCTCATGCACCACCACCGAGATTAATGACAGGTCACGTGACCGGGCCGAGCCCTTACAACGGAGCAAACGTTCAAGTGAAACCCAGTGCTCCGAACACGATACAATATTTACCGGCGAGACCCAACGTTGGCCACACACCGAGAGGACCGCCGAGTCTGGACTTCCTTCAACGATTCACGAATCCTTTATCTAATTTAGAATCGAAGATGGGCACGCCTTCTGTAAATCTTCAATACTTCCCGAACGGGTGTGTACCAAATAACATGGGTCCACATACCGGCATGCCGTCAGCCATGAGCGGTGGCCTTCCCGGCATGGGAGGTTCTCCGAGAATGGACGGGCAATCGATGAACTCGTCGGTCGCGGTGCATCCTTCGATGAGACCTGTCGGCAACATGAGACCCCAGCCTAACTTAATGCGGATGCAACACATGGTTGGGGGCGGTGTCTTTCCAGGAGGTTCGATGGACCCAGATAAAGTCTTCCCGCCCGAGATGGTGTCGCAAGTTCCCAATCAAGCTAATCCTGGTATGTACGTGTCCGGCAGTAAAGGCAGCCCCATGGGGTTAGGACCTCCTCCCGATGCGACTCAACCACTACCGCCAAGCATGGGTGGTGCTACTAGTAATTTCAAAAACAGCCCTTTTGTTGGTAGTGGGCCTAGCATGTCGGACCCAAATTATGCTCAACAATTCCATAACTTCCAACAACAGTTATACGCCACCAGTACTAGGGGTAGCGGGCCACCGCATCCTAATTTACATCCACCGCCGAATTCACATTCGCATCAACAGTTCTTTATGCCCAAATAAAATGTATGTACGATGGCGAAGAAAGCGAGAGAACGAGAGAGCGAGAGAGAGCGAGAGAGAGCGAGAGAGAGTGAGAGAGAGAGCGAGAGAAAGCGAGAGTGAGAGGGAGAGAGAGAGAGAGCGAGAGAGCGAAAAAGAGAGAGAGGGAGGGAGAGAAGAAAGAAAGAAAGCAAGACGAGATATATCGTAACGGCGATGGTTACGATTGTGGTGGCCTTTGTTGGTGTCCTTTCGACGATTGCGTTTACCCGAGGACATGACCTGATCCGATGATGAGTATGAAAATATTTCTGGAGAGTGTACACACTTTTATTATTAAATTAAGCGATCTTGTAAAGGACAGTGATATGTCGACTTTGTTAAGGTTCTAATGTTGATGTATTAATTATCAAGAGTGATTATACACGTGACCATTTTCATCGTGATGGTTACTTTGACTGGCGTGCGATGAGAGACGCTTTTCTCGTTCAATTCTTTATTTACGGTGTTGTTTCTCTGTATACATTAGAACTGTTTAAGCGTTTCTCAGTGCTAAGCGAAAGTTAAATCGTTCATAATGTCTGTCCCGAAACATTCTCTCTAACAGGATTGTTTCATTTTTCTTTATTGTATCAAAATTTTCTCTCTGTAAATTTGAAAGTTTTACGAGAAAAAAAAAACGGAAATAAGTGAAAAGTAGCGCATAAAGAACGTTGTAAATACTAATGTAAAATCCGGTTTCTTCGTAGTGATCGTTATTTCGTCGATCGGAATATACGGTAGTAGCTAAAGAGAGAAAGAGAGAGAGAGCGAGAAAGAGCGAAAGAGAGGGAGAGAAAGAGAGAGAAAGAGCGAGAGAGAGAGAGAGAGAGAGAAAGAGAGAGCGAGCGAGCGAGAGAGAGTGAGAGAGTGAGAGAGAGAGACGAAAATGTTTCTAGAAACTCCATGAATGATTAAAAGAAAAAAGAAAAGAAAAGATGTAGAAAAAAGAGGAAAAGCAAAAGCGAATGTATGCATCGTATCCTCCTTTTTCTTTATCGTTGAAACAATTGCTCGTGATAAAGTAATTGTGCGAGAATCGAGGAAAAGTATTTCGAAGGAGCAGGAATGAATATGTTGGTGAATCATCCTTCCTTTTTATCACTAAAATACTTAAAAAGAAAGAAAGAAAAGAAACGCAGTCAAGCAAGCTCAAATTCATAATTGTACATATATACGATATACATATTATATATATATATTATATTATATATATATTATATATATATATTATATATATATTATACTATATATATTACATATATATATATATTATATATATACCTGTTGCAACATACTCCTTGCAATATCGCCCGTCCCTTCTCACCTCCTCTCCCCTTCATCGATTCCCACGTGACCAACAAAACTGTGCATAATCATGACCCCACGTAGTTTACGGATAATAAGATAAAACGAAGAGTAACTGACTAAGAAACAATTATGTTGTTGATGAATGATTTTTATTATAAATGAAAAATAAAGATATTTACAAGAAGTCAGTATATCAGAATTGATCGATAAATGGGTTCTCGTGGTGCGGTGTCAGAGAGCGGGCGTTGGAGGATTTTCCTTTTTTTTTTCCGTCTCGATATACATTTACCGTTTTCACTCGCCCTGTCGCGCACAAGCGCAGGCTTTGACATGGTTAAACGAAAAAATCATGTCATTATATATCTTTCAATTAAGCAGGCTGCTTCCAGCTTACTCGGATCTGTGATAGTCAAAGCAAGAACATGTATCTTTTTTCTCTTCATTCCGAAGACATCAAATACATATCTGTATTAATTAGGGAATGATTCTTTTTTTAATACTACATTACGTTTTATTTAATTGTTAGTGTTTTACGCGTGAAGAGAGAACGAGAGAAAAAGAGTGTGTGCATGTGAGTGACTGCGTGCGTGTATGTTTTCTGTGTGAGAGAGAGAGAGAGAGAGGGAGAGAAAGAGAGAGAGAGACAGTGAGTGAAAGTGGAAAAAAAAGTGAGAGAAAAAGAGAGTCAGAAATAAACTATGAATGAAATGGAAAAAGAAATCATTTTTGTCGAAGCAGCTTGAGGCAATCTTAAAGCAAATCGTGATTACCAGAGCGTCGTGCGTTTGTGATATCATAATTAGAAGTCTTAACGATGCGGCGGCGATGATAGAGCTATTTACGAATACTTGATACGTTCGAATTAATTAGAAATAAGATTTCGTCTACGAATTCATAATGCAGAATTGTACAACGAGTCGCGTAACATCGTCCATAGAGTTATAATTAGAATTACAATTTTCATATGATTTTTTTTCTGATTTTTGTTTCTTTACTACCGAAACGTTCTACCTGCGCCAAATACTTTTTACGACTCTCCGCATTACTAGATACAATATTTTTTAAAACAATACTGCGCGAACAAGTAACCTACATTTTCACTTTCCATCCATTGAGTCAACGAAGCTATGAGGTTCAATCACAAAAATGTAAAGCTTATCGTTAATCGATTCCCTTTGCAATAAGTCATAATATTGTCCACCATCACTTTATATCCAAAGGTGCTTACTAAATTACTAAATTTCTCGCGTCGCATGAATCTCTTTAGGTTTCACCGAGACATTCTCGTCCGTGTGGGATTTCCTCTCACCTGTAAAAAGATCATTCACTTAATAGCAATTCTAGTTTAATCCCCTCAGGTTTTGTTAAGTCTGTGTATCTTCCTCTTTGACTATGCCATTTTAGAATCTAACATCTACTGGTCTACAATAGATTGTAGTAGAGATTACACTCTCTGAAGAGTTATAAAGCAATAGCGTAATTGCAATTCACTGTCACAATCAATTTTATACCCGAAACCCAAGTCAAACCTTTCCTTCTGCGCAGCATCTCATTGACTGGATGTACCCGAATCGCGCCAGTCGTCTTTATCTCTGTAAAAACGTTACACATACTGTATAAAATCCATTTGTTAACACTTTCGCAGCGATTGAGTACATTATACTTTTCGAATTGTTTAATTAATAATAAAGAAATTGCCATTAACTACGCCAGCAAATTTCTTCAGAATTGAACGGACATTCTCGATTTTTTCTCGATTTTTTCTCGCTTTTTTTTCGCTTTTTTCTCGCTTTTTTTTCGCTTTTTTCACGCTTATTCTTTTATCGTTATTACCTTGATCGCTCTTCCGAGGACGGAGTGTTCCCGTTTGTACTGAAAATTAACAGTGTGTAATACAGACTGTAATTCTACGGATAGATTAATCTTATGAACATTTACTTTTTCTTTAATGCAAAATCGTCCCATTCGCTCAGATCATATTTCGATAAATCTCCGTCTTCGTCATCTTCTTCTTCGTCTTCTTCCTATTATGGTGAATATAGGTGATTAATATTTCCCTTTATCGATGTATTCTTAATCTTCAAATTTTACGTTCCTCCGGAAATCTTACGTTTTCTTCGTTTCGTTCCTCATGTTCGTCTCTTTCGTTTTCGGTTTTAGATTTATTACGCACAGGGCTACTATACCTAGAATCTTTGGAATCATCGTCTGAACGGTTCTCGGTTTTTCGTTTTTTTTTACGACGCCCAAACTCGTCGTAGTCATCATCGTCGTCTCGTCTTTCTTTGTATTCGACAACTCCTCTGTCGTTATAACCACCTCCGTATCCTGTTCGTTCCTCGATTTCTCCAAACTTTGGTGCATTACACATATTGCACTGTTGTCTGCGAGCCCAGTTTACATTTCCACATTTGCTGCATTGCCAATCATCCGCGCTACATTGTTCCAGACAATTACAATATAGAATTTTAATCATTTACTCTTGCCTATTAATCTGTATTATATACACTTTTTGTAAACATTTTGTGAAAATATACTGTATGTAAATACGTGACACTCACCTAAATAATCCTCTGCTTTTTTCTGCAGCCGCTTTCCCAATTTCCTGCCCCAACTTTTTTTTCTTAGGGCATTCTCCCCTATCTATAGAAGAATATCTTTCGTTAATAAAAAATGCTTATCACTCGAGTTGCAGTATTAGCAAAATAGCAATCAAATCATCAAATCAATAGCCAATTACTATTACAATGTTATTCTAAGCAATATTATTAAAGAAACTGTTCCATACATTACCATATCAAATGTCATATACCTTTTCCACATCGATTACAAGAGTTTCTTCTCGCAAAATTTACATTAGCACACCTGCAATATTACATTTATATTTCTAATACATTATAAAGTACGATACAAGAAATATTATTAGTGCAGTGTAATGTTTATTATCGGTTAATTTACATGTCTTATCATTAGCTGAATATTAAAAGTTATCCTTTTTTTTCTGAAATAATAACTGACACTGTTTAACTGTTACATTGTCACATTATAATTTATCATTGAATTATTTTCATACGTCAACGGTGAGCGATATTATTTCACAGAAAATTCGATTCCAATCGAACAAAACGCAAAGGAAAACATTAGAAAATGTTCTTCGGAAATTACGTACTGAGAATCAGGGCAAATCCAATCCCCATCATTAATATTACGCTGATTATCGTCGTCTACTTTACTATTGTCCATTTTCCGTTCGATCTAAATGCTTGTAAGCAAACTCAGCGGTGGTTGATTTATCAAACTTGCATTTGAGTTTCGATTAGAACTTCTTCCAAGAGCATCTAACCTTTATAGTGACGTGCCTTTTTTATTGTTAAGCTACATAAAAAGAATTATTTCACATAAAGTCTTCGGTATTATAGCTTAATGTGACGCGTTCCACGCGTATAAGAGTTATTGCATTATGTTGGTGCAATTTAAAAACTTCTATGGAGTTCAGCACACTACAAGTGCAACATTAACGACACAATCACAACGCTTACGAAGCGATGAGCCGTAACGTGGCGAATCTAAAGCACTACTCAAGTAATGCCAGAACAATTCATCACTAGATGGCCACGAGCAATCTTTGTTTTTTTCCAATTAATAGCAGCATCTGAGGAAATAAAATAAGATTCGCTAATTTCATTCGATTTCTTTCGCGTGTACAACTTATATAAATACATCTTTTCTAAACTTTAGCAAAATATTCCCAAAATAATATTAATTAAATATTAATAATCGGACCGACATAAAGTATCTTGAACGTTTTTATTCTATAAATATCAGGATTTTCAAATAAATAAACTTATCCTCGAAACAACTAAATGACAATAATAAAAATAATGTCTTACACAGGAAAGTTATTCCACAGAACTGAAGCAATTAATTGCAAAAAGGATAAAGTTCAATTTCATCTTAACTGGCATACGTTTGATTTTCGTTTGCTACTGATTGATAATCCTCATATTCGTCCCCTCGCTGTAAGGCAATTAAAAAAGATTTTCTACATTTTATCTACCAATCGAAATTTCCAGTTTCGTTGTAAACAATCGGAAGTTCAACTATACAATTGTAATTGTTTTAAATGAATAATTATACTAGTTTAACTTAATTGATTACAGTCAATACCGGTAAACTAATTAACAGGTTCCGAACGAATATTTATTTTCTAAAATTTTTCAATGAACCGTTACTTCACCGAGTCACGGACCTTAAAACACTAAGATCGTAAGTTAAAACTTTAATCTTAATGATGCACCGTATGAAAAAAGTCTGATGAACATTGAGACGATCGTTCGCATTCAGTGCTTGAGATAAGAAGTATAAGCACGGATAATTCTGGTCCAAGTACTTAATGGCAAAAATCATTTACTCCAGAAAATTCACTTTTCGGACTAGTAGCGCCATCGGTAGCGAAACGTTCAAACTTCTAGACAATTCGAGCGCTACTTGCTCCATCTAGGATCGAACAGGAAGTACTAATTTGTAAGTAGCTTCAGTTGTTTACTGTAGATGGTGTTATACATTTTTTTAGCCACTGCATCGCGTTTTAAATGTTAAATATCCATTGTAAATACTCCAATTGATAATTAATAATTAACAATATGGGCTCTGAATAATGCAATGAGTAATCCATCAACGTACTGGAAAATATTTAATCATAATTGACGCAGTTCTGTATTATTTGATACGTTTATTGAGCATATTAAATACCGTGAACTGATCATAGAGTATTACCCCATAAGAGAGCATTCTATAGTTTTGGCTAAGTAGTCAAGGTACGACTTGGAAAGGCCAAGTGTCCGACACAACTGAGGTTATTTCTGTTTGGAGTGACATTTTTCAATTACAAACTGACAATTACTTTTTAAGGAAATAATTATAATCAAAGTATGGCGTACGTATTTTACGCGATAAAGGCTATTCAAAAATAATAGAAAACAATTACATATTATACGAAATAACACATAAATTTAAGTTATACACCCATTTTAATAAACATATGTTTGGATATTATTTATAAGTTTCCTTAGTTATGCTCATCGATAGTTGCTGATAAACATATTGATTTGTTACAGGTCCAAAGTTACTTTTAAAATAACTCTTACTTCTGATCCAAAATTACCATTTAAAGTGTAAGTTCACTTGCCTGTGTACTTAATAATTTGTTACTGATTAAGTGGATCAATGTATATTTTATATTATCATGTCAGAATTAGATATCCTTGAGATATTGAAAATGTTTGACGTTTTCCTTGCACTCTTGGAGAATTCTGCTCTAAGAAAAGATCTAAAGAATGATAATGTTATGAAGACATTTCAATGTGCTTTATTTATCGAATCCACAATTGCTAAAGCATGTGAAATTGGCAAGGAAAGTGTTCTTGAGAGTCATCTACATAATTATTGGATAGAAAAGAATAGATTAAATTTACATAAATGCTCGGACTTTAAAAATGCCTGTGATAAACTGTTAGAAGTCTGTCTAAAAGATGTAGATGTTTCAACGGACATTGTAGATGAACTTTTTAAATTATATACTCAATATTGTGGTCATGACAGACTAAATGATTTTCTTAAACGAACAGTAACTAATGGAATTTGTACTAACATGGTGATAGACTCGTTACAAAAGCTAGGTGTGTCAACCTTTGACATGAAGAATGAAGCTTTGATCTTATCTTGGGAATTATTACTTAGTAATGGTAATCATTGTGAAGTTACAGAATGTATTCGAAAAATGTCCGATGATGGTTTCTATATAGAATTGATTCAGGTTGCTGTCAATTCGTGTAACAGCAAAATTAAGCAGTCGATAATTCAACAGTTGTCTAACAAACTTGTGAAAAATGATGTGAAGGTTTGCTTAGCTCTTGCTAATGTAGATAAGAAATCGCTTCAGGTATTAATGGAAAATAATTTGGAACTTTATATCAATTTTCTTGATGCTATATTTTACTTTGCACGTCATATGATACAAGTTGATGATCATTGGACATCAAATTGTGATTTTGAATATGAACATCTTCACAAAGTAGTTGAAAGGTTATTAAATGGCCCTAGTGGAGTCTCAGAAATAATATATAACAGAGTGCAATTAGTTAAAACACACCCTAATGGTACAATATGGCATAGGGTTGAGAAAGATATTGGATGGTAATAGCATACTCCTTGTACATTTAAAATTGTTAAAATTAAAAAGATATAAAAAAAATCTACTTCTGCATGTTTAAATGATAATGACTTTAAGTTCTGTAACTTAGGGAAAGTGATATATAATAACACTATACATTTGCAATTACAGACTTAGCGTGCCAAATAATACACCTTTCACTGCTGTATTAAAATTTGCTGCTGAAGAATTTAAAGTGTCACCATCCACATCTGCTATAATTACAGATGATGGAATAGGTATCAATCCACAGCAAACAGCAGGTGAGCATACAAAATATTATGACGTGAAAAACTGAAAAAACTAATGGTCTAATTAATTTAATTTCAGGAAATGTTTTTCTCAAACATGGATCCGAATTGAGATTAATTCCGAGAGATCGTGTTGGATACGGCAGATGATTTAGAATAGATTAGAAGTTCTTATGAAATAAAATACATTTCTTTCTAAAACTGTGCATTCGTCTATAAATTATTTTTTAAAATCTATAGTTTCTCTTAATCTATTCATAATACAATTACTTTGTCATATTCAACACGTTATTTGCCAATTGACAAATATCAATAAAAACATTCCTGAAGTTTCATTAGACAATTGTATGGATAATATATGTTGGTTTCTATGTAACTATATAAAAATTTATACCGATTTGTAAATATAAAAGAAAAGAGGATGAAATAATACAAGTATACTACATATACAAGTATATATCTTTGATAAAAAGATTTTATAGATGAAATACATGTAAGAGGTATAAGGTCGATACAAAGGTATGTTATTACATGATAAACTTACTAGCGATCAGTCATAGCGCAATATTAAACACCAAGAAACTTGTTGTTGCAATTCAAATTAATTTCACCGAGATTTTGAAACTGTGTGCTATAAAGGATCGCATACAAATATCGGGAATGACTATAAATCTACTGTTGCAATAAAAAGAAAACTTACAGTGTAAAGTGTCATAATCTTATTGAGAAGTACCATAAGTTGAAAACAATTTTCTCTTATCCCCCTTCTCTTTATGTTTACCATTGCTTCCTTGTTCACTTCAAGAAGCAGTAAAAGAGACTCGAACATCATATGCAACTTGTGATTACTTTTCAAGATATTATTCTGAAGTAATACTATATGTGTCTAGTTTTCAATCAAACAGACATTTACGAAGCTGCGGAAAATAATGTAATTATAAAAAAGAAAAGGCATGGTTACTAAAACATGGAACAATGATGTTTCTCAGTTCTATAGTAAATGGCGAATAATTACAGATATAAATTTGTATGATAAGACAGATGACGTGAATGGCAGCTATTTTTTTTTCTTTTTCATAACAAAGTTTCACTTTGTTCCTCTTTCTATTTATGATGCGTATAAAACATGGTAAAAAATTGTGATCAGTATACAAGATAATATGCACAACTTTTTGAATGCAGCACTTAGAGGTGTTCTACTCGCTGTATAGGAAATTTCGTGTTGATTCAATACGTATCTCTAAACTAATAAAATTCTTCGATATTTCCTTCCTATTACTGTGACTTACTGTAACTTACTGTGCCCACAAATATGACAGAATGTAAAAAGGGAATGTTACTTTAGACTTTGTTGAATAAATTGCGTAAATAAAAAGGCATCTAGTTAGTGATGAGACTCATAATTCGTCTGAGCTGAATATCAAAACTCATACTACAATCACATAATTTTCAAGGATTCAATTATTTTATAACTAGTCATTGAAACTCAGATTTGTTATGTTTTAATATCGTTATTAAACATGTTAACGTTTGAACTAATCGTCGATTGTAATCAACCAATATATGTTAGTTTGATGGGTTCTGAGTTACAACTAAACTGGTACATGGTATAATTGATATGTATAGACATAAGTCATATGTCTGAAATATAATTCTTCCCAAAAAAAGAATCAATCTTAAATATAAATGCAATAATAATGAATGCAGGACGTGCGTCTCAGTCTCATCACTAATTGTGTTCTTTTATCACGAAAAATATATGATTTTACTTTCATTGGCAATTACGTACTAGGACTCGTTAAAGGGGCATAGCACCATTGGGTCAAAATTTTATACTAAAATGATGAAGACTGCACTATGATGACGGAATATATAAAGGTATAAAGTGTGTGCGTGATTCAAACACGTTACAAAGTTGCTTACCAAAGCGAAGGGAACATTCATGCAAAATGGATGTCAATCATACAAGTAGGAACACGAGCGTATTCTTAACAGTTACGAGACACTGTAATTACAGATAATTAGAGTAAGTTTATCATATTAATGAATGATCTATCTAAATAAGTACGAGTAGACTGTATTTATATAAAATTTTTTTATAATCAATACATACCATGGAAATGGGAAATTATTCTCATATAGATAGCGAAATACTAAAGTTTACTAAAGTTTATGGTACATTAGATAGAAAAAATATTCATCTTCGAATCTAAACCGTTCCATTTAAACCACCGTCATTCCCTGCCCTTTGGTAAACACGGAATTCACATTTTAACGTTTCGATCGCAGTCATACGACAAATTGAGAAACATTCCATAACAAAAAATCAAATTATTTAATACATTCGTCTCCATTTAATCATTTTTGATGCTGCACTACAGATCTCAAGATTAGTCACTTTAAAAACCATGACACCCCTTAAGTATATAATAAAAACTATTGTCGAATTCTGATAGTTTTTACGAATATTTGTTATTCTACATCTCTAGTACAGCTCCTACAGATAGTTGTCCTATATAATTATTCTTAATATCAAGAGAATCATAAGATGGCAGCTGAGAAAAGTTACTCGTAATAAAGACTGCAATGTTATCTTTCTTTTTACAAAGACATCTCCAAATTTCGAGAAATGTTAAGAAAATTTTATTCGTAAAATTCAATTTCTTTTAATATCCAGTCCCTTTTTTCTTAAATTAATTTGATACAATAATATCTGGGTAATTGTATCTATGATAAGAAATTACCACAATTCAAAAAATCGTTCACACATACCGTTAGTTCTTTTCAGACAGATAAATTTTTGGAAATGTCAATTCCAACTATAAATATCTCTTACCACGCGCACATTAATATCAAAGTATTTCTGCTTATGTCGTGGCTTTTAACTTAAAAATAAATTACGGCTTGTCCAGCTACATATAGATTCATTTTATCTTACCGCTTTTATTTAAATGACCTACGACTGCCCCATCTTCACTCATCCTGGAATTCAAATGATTTCTTAAGACGATGAAAGTGTAACATCAATTTTAGACAATAGAATGCATCACTCATCCGATTCCAAACAAATGGTATGTTACATGTGACATATTACTTACCCATTCATGCTCTTCTACACCTTCCATATGATCCTGTTCCAGTGAGCATTGTATTACATCTCCCACAAACTGGCTCATGGTTTTTTGCATCTATCACACAAATGATATATAAATAGAAAAATAATAGCCAAATCAACAAGAGAATAATTGTAGACTATACAAAAAGTGACATGCTGTATATCACAATTTTTATTTGTACAGACAGAGTCAAGTATGTTTGAATGTCGATTTACCTCCTCCTGTTTAGCTTTCACATCAGGAGTCCATCCGAGTCTGGTAAAAGGTTGTGCAGATACAGAGAAGGTGGACGTTGAATGTTTTGCGGCAACTGGTGCAGTGACTACTCCTTGCCCTTGATTTTCAGTTACTATATAAATATACACACATGTACATTAGAAATTAATAAGAATTCAGCTCAGATACACACTTTTATACTCATATCAATAAACTTACAATTATCCATGCCTGGTGGCTTTAGACTTATTCTATGTGCTTGTTTGTTAGCGCCATTAAACCACTCGCTAGCAGTCATAGTTGGTTTCCATGTAACTTTCGTGGGCGGGAACAGATCGTCTTGGAAAAGTTCACTCTAAAATAATCAGAGTATACTTATTGCGACTTTTCCATTCTGCATTCTAACTTAAGTATATCTCAAACATACCTTTATGCGGGGTACAGTGAAGCTTAAAGGTTCTATCGTGTTGTTTGTTAGTCTCAAAGCAGATGCGAACTCCACGCTAGCAACATCGCACTTATTTTTAGGAAGAAAGGACAATCCTTGATGTAAACTACTACATCGATGATGACTGAGAGGACAGCAGTAGGGAGCTTCTTCTGTTACTTCGTAGGCATATATCGTAGAATCACCCTAAAACAACATTGTTCATGAACAATTTATTCTTATCGTATCTCGAAATTTTACGGATGTCAGTCATGGCCAAAATGCAGAGGAAACTTACGCGTCCTGTTAAGAAAAGGGTTGAGCTATCTTCATCGTAGTATGGCATTAAAATAGCAGGCGACACATCCAGCCCAACCGTGGTTAATGGATTGTTAAGATTGTCTGCTTTAAACACATAAATCTGTCTCTCGGATACTCTAAAATAAACCATCGAGATCTCAAATTATTAAAATGTCAATGCGATATTACATGTATATTCTCTTTAAAATGTACGTACTTGTCGAAACCCATCACAACCAAAAATTGTCCCTTCAGTGCCCACACTACTCGCGCACCTCTGGTACCAACTGGTCCTTTCCCAGTCTTCACCGGTGTATCGCCAGATCTGGGCTTATAAGTTCGCAATTTCCCATCTTTGCACGCGCTGGCCAGGTACTGTCCGCACGGTGACCACGCTAGACTGAAAATCTGATCGGTATGGCCAGTCAATGTTATCTTTGCAACTGCCGTGTCGTTGGAGGGAAGAGAGGACAAGTCCCAAATTTTCACGGTCATGTCGTAAGACGCTGATGCTAGAACGTCCAATGCCAGCGGATGAAATTTAATTAAATATATTTTATCGGTGTGAGCTTTTATCATGTGCTTTGGTTCATTTGTTGGCTCCGATAGGCCAGATTCAGGGATCTCCCACAGTCGAATCATTCCATCGTCACAAGCTGCCAAGAAATAATTATTATTAAATGTACAGAGGATGAAATGTAACCGTGTAATTGTATTCTCATAATCGTACCAACTGCGAGTCGTTGATTATCGAATGGATTCCACTGGAAATCCATTACAGTGGTGCCATGCACTAGTGCTGGCATCACGCCATCGGGCAGCCTCCCGGTTTTCTTTAACTCCAAAACTGCTATCTTTCCCCCAGGACCGCTTAACGGTACAGCGACGCGGTCGGGATTAGCTGTAATCGATTGAAGGCTGTTCAAAACAGAACGTACTTGGAAATAAGGAAGAAAACCTCGACGAGTCAATTACCGTGGAAGCCATCGCACTCTCCAGATATCTGTCTACTAATGTTCCTTATGTTTTCTATATGTGTAGACTTGTGGCCAGGTGTTCCCTTCAAATGTCTGAACTTCGATACTCTACCTGTACATACCAATATATATTTTTAGTAAAACTATAAAAAGTAATGGACTTTTTCTAGACTGTGTGCCATACCGAATACAGTCGACGTTCTTTTAGCAGTCGGCGTCGCGTTGTCTATTTTCTCCAGTCTTGGATCCATGCTCTGCTGACGTAGCATAGGAATGACTTTCTTTACTTCATCTTCTTTGATCACTTCGGTCTTCGTCTTAAAGGAGTCTCTGCGTCTCAACATCGTAGGCGAGCCCATTGCTTTCTCCGCTAAATTACCATCGGTCACAGAGACGGAACGACTCTCGTACAATCGCCGTCTCTCGGCGATGGAGTTCCTATTGGCATTGCCGCGCTCGAAATTTCCTCCTAGCTCTTCGTTCTCAGGTGACTCGTCCTTTACTTTGATCTCGAATACTTTACGTCTTTCCGCGGTGCTCGGCGTTTTTGGCTTATAACCCGAGTCACTGGAATTCGCGTCCTCCTCCAAAGAACTGGAATCACTTTTCCCATTCTCCGTTTCCTTGATGCGCTCGTTGTTGAACGATGGTGACTTTTCGGGTTCCACGTTATTTTCTATCTGGTTGTTTATGTCGTTCTGATAACCATTCGTGTCGTTGTTCGGTGCGATAGGAACTGAGAAGATTTTGTCAAACGAGAACTCTTGACTGCCCGACTTTGCTTGGAACGGCTTTGGTCCAAGTCGAGGCTGAAAACACGAGAAATATTAAAAATTTTCTACGACGAACAAGTTTCTATTCGTACTATGATTCATTATGATTTCAATGAGGTAAACGAAATGGAAAATTGCTGCACACAATATCATCACGCATACAGAAGTAGAACATTGTTTTCTTAAGATTATTAAGTCTTTTTATAGCCAGATTACAACCTTATATCCCCCAATCGCATTAGGATTCACGGATGTAACTACTGAGCCCGGATTCGGCGAAGAACGTGGCCGTGCAACTGGTTTCGGTTCATCCTCAGAAATGCTATTGGTTCTTGATGTTCTTGGTAAAGGTTTTGGTGGAATAGTTTGTCCTCCGTTTTGAACTTTGGTTTTATCCTCTTCGATGTCCGCTTTCTTCGATTCTTCTAGGTTCTCCACTTCGTTTTCAGGCGACGTTTCCTTCTCGTTTAGTCCTTGGCCTTTTACATAACCCTTAGGCATAGTAATAGACATGGGCTTCGATTGTTGCTTCTGCGGTTGTTCCACTTTTATTTCTGGCTCATTCTCTTTGAGAGCGGTTAAGTTTCCCTTGTGTACCTAAAGGTACGGTAAATATTCCTTAATCACCGAAATTGTTTGAACTATCTATCAAAGTCCAAATTTCACTTTTAAGATTTCATATTTACATGGTTTAAATTTACATTGAAACACTAATAATACGCAATCTCTGCAAGCTTCCACGCATACGCACACATTATTTGTATTTCAAAAAATCTCTTAAGGAGACATAAGTACATAACAATCCTTAAGAAGTCTACTTCACTCTTATACATGATATAAAGATTTTAAGATATATACAAATTATGGTATTAAAGTACTTTCGCCTACAACATACAAACAGCTACAGTTTCATTCTTCATACTTAAAATTACTTACGCTGACAGATTAAGCTACAGAACATCAATTGCCATATAAATTACACGTGCCAGGAATAACACTTTGAATGGTGCTAATGCATAAACTATAAAACATATATTGGATATCTGAAACGTGAAAAAATATACACAGAACATGAAACAAGAAAAAAGAACAAATCAAAATGATGCAAAACAAAACAATAAACTATTAACTAAAACTTAACTTTTTTTGTAAATAAAGTATAAATGTTCTGTATAATACAAACACAGCACAAAATTATGTTCTACTTCTATATTACTTTTTAATGTACCTTTCAGATAGCAATATATTAGAAACAACAAAATTGTTTTCAATATCCACTTATAATTCTTAGTATGTACAATTTACATTTCCTAATACTTTGCTATCTTTGATTTACCATTTTCACTGCTAGCAGAAATTAATTATAAATAAATAATCAATATATAAATCATATCGTAAATATCACACAATACACGAAAAAAAAGGTTTCTAAGATTGTAAGGTAAACAAACGCGATAAATACCGAAATGTAATAATAATGATGATGATGATGATGATGATGATGATGATGATAAGCGTGCAATTTAAAATAAAATAATTGATATATTTACTTATAAAGCTACTATAAAGTACAGGAATATCACAGCTGAAAAAGGAGAAAATATTTATACCAAGAGCCTTTACTTACAATAATAGACTCTTCTCCCTTATTTCTTTTAGCGGGATCAAGTGATATTTTTGGAACTGGCATATTATGACCTTTTATCCAAGCTGATGCATTGTTTTGAGCAATACAACCCGTTGTATCGGGATATATATCTGCATGGAAATCTCTATACGTCTACGGAAAAGTGTAAATTATAGTATAACCAAGACGGCGCGAATGAAACAAAACAAATATACTTACTTTTCTTGGAACCTGATACATGATAGGGATCACCATGTTAGATGTAAGCTGTAATAGTCTATTAACTTCTGCTTGCATAACATTTAATGCTCGCTTTGGCACTAAACATACACCTTTAGTTTGTTCTCCACTATGGCGAATTCCTTCAACCAGGAATGGGTCCTTATCCATAACTTCCATATACATAATAGTAGTGTCTCCTTTTCCAGCAAGGAAAAGCATGTTTGTGTCAGGATCGAAAAGAGGCATTAAAATTCTATAAATCATAATTCTTATAAATTATCTAGACCAATTACAAATAAAACTAATGCGTTGTTCAAGTCTTACCCGGTACTGCAATCCAATTCTAATGTTTTGACTGGTTCACTCAAGTGTCTTAAATCCCTTATATAAACCTGCCTAAGCCTTGCTGCATCAAAACCTGTAGTCAATATCCTTTCACTATTGTTTAGCCAAACAATTCTGGAATCTTTAATACTTTGATGACTTGAGCAAGAATTTACGATACAAGTATTGGCACGAGGATCTATAATCCTCACTTGTTTATCTTTGCACGATGTTGCCAAGAGTACACCATCTTGTTTCCAACTTAGAGACTGAATGACCTCTGTGTGTTCATTATTGGCTATAATACAAAAAGGTTGACATTAAATACATTGCAAGTATTATTGTACTACAATTACTCTTTAAACAAATATTATAGTTTCATTACAAAATAGTTCTTGCTGTGAAATCACATCCCACAGAGATAAGTTTGTGTAAGATACTGTTGTGAGAAGGTGTTCAGCTGCAGGATGCCAACACACTGCTTCTACTCTTCTCTGACGGTGCGAGAATGTACATTCAGGATTGCACAAAGATTCTTCTAAACCAGTTTCTGGAATATGCCACAGCTTCACCTATAAGCCAAGATTACCCCTAAGTATTATTGAAATATTCTGGATGATAAAATAAACTAAATAATCATTGGTAATTGTAACTTACAAGGCAGTCTTGAGATCCAGTAGCTAATAAACCATCGTGAAATGGAGAAAAATCCATGTCTGTTACTGTATCCGCATGAGCATGTAATAAAGGCATAGTTTTGCTTTTTCTACCACAATCTTCTAATGGTAATACAGCAAGACTAGATCCTGCATAAAAAAATGTATAATAAATAAATCAACACGTTAAATGGAACATATAAAGATAACAGAATTGAAGATAATACCGTTATGATCAACATTAAATGCCATGAAAGCAGCTGATGCCGCTATGTTGTTGCCATAGGTTTGATAAGATCCAACCGATATGTCCCGAATACATGCTTCTGGTTTAGGTACAATCGGTGCTGCATTCTTATATTTAGATGCTTTGAAACGCCAAGCCATTTTGACGTTCTTCAGAATATAAATTTAAGGTGAATTTCCACTTAAACCATGTAATCTGATAACAATACCATTAAATTTCAATGCGTACTTCACTTTTTACTTTCTATTGTGTAAGTCTATTAATTCTATTTGTATTGTAAAAACAATTAAAAAGTGTAAATTGGGATACATTTATTATCAATTATTGGCTTAAATTGGGCAATAGAACGGATAACTAATGTATAATGAGCTTGTTTAGAAGACCACGCTAGGAAAGGGTATTGACACTGATGCAAAGCTGTGCATGACTAATAATTTGGGGGTGAGAACCACCCCACCCTTAATCGTATACTTTCGTAAGTAACAACATTGACAGTCGAACGGAGACTCTTGCGTGTGAAAAAGTGGATTAGAAAGGCCCTGTTACTCACATGCCGCTGCTCGGCGTGGCTTCGCACGCTTTTCACTAAATATTATCACGCAATTAAATTGAACAAGTACGATCAGACAGTATAAACACACTATGGCAGGTAGGCGTCTCTGATCTCGACGTCTGACAGGCGGAAACAGGAAAACCCCCCTCCCAGGGACATCTTCTATCTCTGTCGATCCCGAGCAGCGACATATAGTATATTTCCAAAGAAATAACATGCAATTTGCTAATAAACTCAATTAACCATTTTTATTCCCAACGCAAACTTGGAACGATCAAATGAAATGTTATCGATGATATATTCTACGGAACGTAATTACGATAATAGATAGCGTTTAATCATAAGATTATTTAAATTATGGAAAGAAATATCGTTTGGTAAATTTCGCTTGAAATGTGAAACATATGGACGCGTATAACATTTGTAAAGATCAGAACAATTCTCGATAAAAAATCTTGGATAATTTAAGATATTTTTATTGAACAGCATATTGTTCAGAGTAGGTACAACGTTTTGTTAAGTCACCCTATATATATGCGGCTACGTTCCGAAATCAGCTGCGAATACTGACAATATGTACCTTTGGTTGTCCCCATTTCAGCTATACTTGGAGGAAGCAGCGGTGATTTCAGCGTTCTTACGTCACCTATGTTGCGAATAATTTTTATCTTTATTTTTCTATAGTACATTTATAATGTTTATTCAGGGACGCATCGATACTTTAATCAAGCTGTTTCCTTAAATCCCCGTAAAGAGATTCTATAAATCGTACAAATCTCCATTAATTCGCGCAAACGCAGAATCACTCACATGTAAATATTTTTGTATGCGTTTACCTACAGAGGGGTTAACGTGTACGAGTCTTTTTTACGAGTTTTTTAAACAAATGTAATAACAAATGTAATAACCATTGCCTTTATTCTCTCAGTAAAGATAATTGCAATAATGGGATCACTTTTAAAGAAGACAAATCCGCTAGGACAGCCTGGAAATATAAAAAAATTGTCAAAAAGAACCCTTTAGTTAGAAATAAAAGGAACCTCGATTAAAGTCTCCTTACTTCCACACTCTGAAGAGTGTTGACTTGCATCAGATTTTCTTTTCGAAAACTCAAAATGGCCACAGCGAGCAAGGGGATAATTTCCAAAGAATCGTAGCCGAGAATCGAGTCCCATAAGAAAAGCAACTGTTCCGGGGGTAGGTGGCCACTGAAACCCCTCATAATCCACTTAAAGACAACTTTAATCCTGCAAGCATGACATTAATTAAATTAAATTCACGATTCTCTGGTGGACATTCGACTTACGGTTGTATATGGCAGTTTCTAAAGTGAGTCCAAAGAAGGGGTTCGTGGCACTGGAGCAATCTTTCGAAAAGAAGGCACAGCGCGACTATACCCTGTTCGTGATTAGACACGGTGTGCAAGCGGAACCAGTATCGTAAATAAAAGGCTCTAAACGTAAAATACATTGCGCAAGGATCGTCGTACAGATAACAAAACGGAGTGGCTAGCAGATTAAACATTAATTAGTCATTTCAATGGAACTACTTCTTAGAACGATTAATTTCTTAAACTGTCTCTCGTACCGTACATCGTGAATCCATGGAATGGAATCACGCCGCTCGGTGGAAACACCAAAGTATTTTCCAAGGTGGCTGGTTTCCCTTGCAAAACTGCGTGTATCACCTGACCGCCCGCGCTTCTGTCAGTGGTCACGGGCGCTAACACCTCCGAGTCACGGGAGAAACATAACATTGTTTTATACAAAACATCCTCGAATACAAAATATTGGTCGTCGTTTCGTGCCGTCAACTGCACATCCTAAAAGAACAGGAGAATGTTACCGATTATTCTATCCTGATAAATTATAATAATCCTACCTTTATTATTAAGTTATCTATAACTATGTCGTACTGTAGCACCATGCTCTTTAATTCTTCGTAATACTCTACATCCTGGAAAAACAATCAACGGTGATCACGATCGTTCTACAACAGCGACGAGAAATTAGTACATTTCGCAGTAGTATATTTTACTCGGCTAATATTTCTCAATCGAACAGTCGCCCTAAAAGGATAAGACGTTGCTGAAAAGAAGTGAGCGTTATTACATTTTCCTTGACTATAGATCCCAATACGAGGGACCACAGGCGTCCTCGAAGCGATCGCGGGGCCCCACGCTTCAAGAACTCTTGCGCAATTGGAGCATGATTAGATCGCAACACCTTCTCGCCCAGATGGATCCTCTCCTCTTCCAGATTCCCATAGTTCTCTGAACTGTGCAGCTCTGGATTCACTCCCAACAGCGGCATCCCTTTCGCGAATTCCACGTAGACGCGTCTCTGTTGCATCAAAGCGTCGTTTCATTGTTAAGTCCCTTGCAAACCCTTCTCTTTCTTATAGGTACTAAAGACAAACCAACTGTGCAAGAGTCTTCACGCGGATCTGTATATGGCTGAACTCCCAATTTAATTCGTCTCTGGAACATTGTTCGTGCGATTCAAAAGTTGGAAGGAACGTTTCGAATTAACAATAGGCGTAAGAATAAAATGAACGTGTACGGTTGCTTTTTGAAAGAGGGATTCCGTATAGCGAATAAAACGTCTAGGAAATCCTTTGGAGCGTATAGCGGCCTGAAGTGTGACAAGTCTAAAAAGATAACAGAGAATATTAACAAATATAATATAAATAATATAATATAATAAGTAATATATAAGTAATATAATATAATAAGTAATATATAAGTAATATAATATAATAAGTAATATATAAGTAATATAATATAATAAGTAATATATAAGTAATATAATATAATAAGTAATATATAAGTAATATAATACATATATATTATATTATTATTTATATATTACTTATTACATATATAATTCTCATCGTTACTAGTGCAACACAGTAGGGTCACGTGTTCATTCGTACGAGCTCGTATTTAATCTCATTAAATTTACCGATATCGTAGGTACTTAATTCATTCCACTTTTCGGCAAGCTCCTCGCGGTCCTCTCTGGGACGTATTCGAGCCAACGCGACGTTCAATTCGTTGCACGTAGAATTCAGCGATTTCTGTATTCGGCGTTCCCACTGGACCTGAGCCTTTTTTAAATAATTCAAATCGACTTCCTCCACGGACGGCAGCGACGACGACGACAAGGAACTCTAATAATAGTTATTTAAAAAAAAAAGAAAAAGATACAATATTCAATTATTTCATAGAATTACGTTGTTATTATTGTTTGTTTCGCTGAATGTCATTAGGTAGCATTATTTACAATATAGAAATGTTTTCGAATAATCATTGTTTAATCGAGGGAATTGCAGTAATCGAATTTGACCGGGGTCACCGGTGACCCCCAACGCATTCAACGTAATTTACAGGAAAAACGGAAAACCTAACGGATATAATTTAATAGAAATTTGTATTTGGATTTATCTGGTTCAACCGAGATTTAATTTAATATATTCATTAACTTTGAACTATCGATTTGAAATATTTTCGAAAATTCAATTTACGAACTTGAGATCTGGCCCAATGGAAGACCGTGTTACGAATTTCCGTTTCCAAACCGTTGCTTTTCAAAGCATCCATTAATGTCGCTTTGAAATCTCCCCTCTTCACTGCCGTGGAAGCAACGAGTTTCTGCGAAAAAAAGAAAAGTAACTGATCGTATTTAGAAATTGTTGAGAACAGCACAGGACGCATTGTAAACTCGGTAATTGTTTACTTGTATCTCGGTGTAAAGACTTTTATAGTTGGCCATGCTCTGTATTTCTTCGGTTAATCTCTCGGCCGACTTTTTCTGTACCGTTTCCCAAGATTCTCCTTTATTCTCTGACATCGCGATGAATTTTCGAGGGCATTCAACGAATACAACAATTTTTCTCGTGGATAAATCTGAAAAGGAGCGCCATTTGTAAATAAAGTCGTTTCCGCAATCGTGGCGGGAAAAGAACGACTGTTTTGAATGGCACGCTTGTTGGTTAGTTGCAGCAGTTTCGAATTCTTTGATTTTTTCGATAGTTTCCGTTCGAAAAGTCTCATTTGATTTTCGGTAAGACTGGAAACATATAGATAATGAAACTAGGGAATTGAAAAAGCAACTCTCTATAGGGATTTCTTAAATTTGACATTATATTTGAAATTGCTTTTCAGAGATGTTTCGACGAGAGTTTCCAACCGTTTCTCGTTTCGATTGTATAATCGAGATCTCGTAGCTAAGAAATGGGGTCTTCTCCCTGGATGTCTCAGACTTTTTCCGATAGAATTCGAATGAACCCATGCCAAAAACTCAGGTTGACGCGCTTGCAGGAAAATGGCGGCGCGATAACCTGTGTTTTGAAACGTTTTGTTGAACCTAGTCGTGGTCGGAGTTTTCGTTGAGAATGGACATCTCAAGCATGCTCGAGGTTCAGGTAGACGAAGTGAAAGAGTTGGACATAAAAGAAAATGGTAAAACCAGAGAATCTTCTTAAACAGTTTCTGCATTTCCTTGAAACTCTGTACCTAACCCTATTTCGGTTTTCAGTAACTCCTAAAGATCTGCTTCCAATTACGATAAAAACGCCGTCACCGATTTCACAGGAGGAAGCGAACCATTATAAACATATGTTTGGAAGTGGTAAGCATTTCATGTGTCATACAATCTTTTTTCTTAATATATTTCTCCTGTTACCAGAAATAATTTCATCGTATAATCTGGCATCATGTTTGCTGCCAGGCTTTATTTTTTCTTCTGTTAACTTTTCCTTGAGAAACACTAAGTGAACTGCCAGTCTAAGAAACACGAATATATAGGAAGCTGAATAGCTGGGAATATTTATAATGCTTTTAGTTTTAAGGATGTGGCTTTATAAGCAGAAAAATTAGAGTCATTTGACATATTGTTTCATGTAGTATTGCTTTTACATTGAATGAGATTGATATAAAATCTTAGTTATTTATCATGTTTTATTAATGAAATTATAGCCTATTAATGTCTTCTCCTATATCAATAATAAATAGTAAAAAACTAATCGTGATTATGAAAGTAAACTGTATTTTTAAGATAGGTGTTCATGCATTGTGTCTTTCAGATTTTTCTATAGTACGATTTAGAAGATTACATTGTACAGGATGTGATGCTCATATTGGATCAGCACCTGCAAATGCTGATAACATGTTTGAGCATCCTATATTGCGTACATTGTTGTGTGCTACCTGCCGTGAATTCTATGGGGATGGCACCTTTGAACAAGGTATACGAATCATTTGAATAAATTATATAAAAGTATGAAATTCAATTTTATATCCTCTATTATTTTATTTTGCAGGTGATGATGCTACAGACATGTTCTGTAGATGGTGTGCGAATGGTGGCAATTTGTATTGTTGTTCTTTTTGTAGTAATACTTTCTGTTATAAGTGTATCAAGCGAAATATTGATCCTGTATTGAGGAAAAAAATTGAAGCAGACGAGCAATGGAAATGTTTCGTTTGTGATCCTACAGATTTATTTTCTGCGAGAGCAACTTGTTGGGCTTTATTGGAGCATATTAAGAAAATGAATAGGTAGGTAATAAAATATCACGATCGCTGTCATCAAAATTGTATTTATAATTATCCGTTCTATTCGCAGGTCTCTACAACATAACTGTAAACTGAGCCAGCACGAAATAGATGAGAAAATGAATTTAGACGAGGCGAGTTGTTGTCCACGTAGAAGAAAACGGAAGCGTCGAAGAACTGGTTCCAACTCGGAAGAGGATGACAAGTCGTATATTCCGAAACAAATAGGTATCCTCACAGCCCCAAGAGGTAGAAGAAGAGGCCGTCGTAAGAAGATCCTCAATGGTAGCAGCGTGCCCGTTTCCGGTCAATCGTTCACCGGACCGGAAGATCACCGTGATCCTGTAGATCACGAGATACTACCGTCCTTACTTTCGTGCGAACAAACTATGGTAGAAGGTGAAAATGAAACAGTTGACACAGACGGTAGAATCATCGCCCAGCAACCACGAACTATATTGCCTCGTAGAATAGAACCTAACATTGTTCCGCAACCGATGTACAACGCTTTCGTGAACGTGGTCTCCCCAAATTTCTTGCAGCCTACTTCTCCCATGGTACCTATACGTCAGGTGCACAATCCGTTGAATCAGATGAACTTGTACCAGACTATGCAGTGCGCACAAACGCCCATGGTAACGATACCCAATCAGAGCGCTGATATGTTGAACCGATTAAATTTTCCTTTAGCGCAGCCACAGATTTCACCACCTAAAACGACCAGCTCGAGTATTATAGAGATTGAAAGTGACTCGGAAGAGGTTGCTATCGTTGGTCCGTCGCGAGACTCGCGCTCCTTTAAAGACCATATCGATAACAATACTGCAGTACCTATTGCTCTGGTCAGCTCGAAGAGTAATAATACCTTAGGAAGAATACTAGAGATGGAAAGGCGTAATGTGAAAACTCTTAACCAGAGGTTACTTCCACACGGTCAGGAGATCGATAACATTCTGACGAACCTCAAGAGTAAGCTTCAGGATTTATTTGAAACGGTTAAGAAGGAGGAGCAGAAAAAGTACAAGCTAAACGAGGCTCGTGACACGATCAAACAGTTTCATCGCGAAATCCGCGACACGGTGTCTCAATTGGCGTGTGTAAACGATAGAATAGTGCGCGAATATAATCGCTGGAAGAGATATCAGTTGAAGACAGGCGGTATTCAATCTTCGGAATGTAATACACCCCATGAAACGTCGAAGAACGAGGAAATACCGCTCGAGATGACTTGCGTGAACGAATCTGCATCTGACACTGAGAACAGCGAGTCCGAGAACAATATCATCAAACCGTCAGAGTTCGTCGGTACAACGAACGTGGTTGGTGGTATGAAATCCTTTAAGAAAAGAACTACCAAGTCGCGTGCTGTGGCCACTGACCGTGTTTCCTTGGTAGATAAAACTGTACAAATATTCGACATTGAATTGGATGATTACGACAAGTGTATAAGGCATTCGTCTCTGAAGAAGTTTGATCAAGGACTTGCAGCACGTAAACAATCGATAAATTATGAAAAACAATTTATTTATTATTTACAAAATCGTTTAGACGCCGATAACATTCGATCCGAAGGGTCCAAGAATTTGCCCGACCCAAATGAGACACCATTGAAGGACTTGATAGAAGCTAATTCGCCATTTATTTCAGAGATGTTGGAGACCATGGACAAATCCGTGAATTCTAGTGATAGTGAAAATGAAAATGAAAATGAAAGCGGAAGCGAAAGTGGAAACGAAAACGAAAATGAAAACGAAAACGAAAACGAAAACGAAAATGAAAACGAAAATGAAAACGAAGACGAAGAGGAAGAGGAAGAAGAAGAAGAAGACGAAGATGAAAACGAAAACGAAAACGAAGATGAAAACGAAGACGAAAAGATATCTGATAAAAAGGACGACGATATGAAATTATCTATTAAACAGAAGATAAATACGGTTACAGACCGTTCACGGAAACAAACGTTTGTAAAACTGGTTAACGATATAAATAATGATTTAGGTAAAAAGAAAAGTGTAAAAAACACTTCTACGTCTATCGTGAACACGCAGAGAGAAACTAAATCGTACGGAAAGCGTTTATCTAGAAATGAGGAAATTTTAATAGTAAACGTATCCACGAAAGATAATCGCAATACAAGCATAAGTAGAAAATCTACAAACAACAAGGAAGACGACTGTACTATTATTAGTGATTAAATTATGATTCATAACATCTTCCATCAATCTCATTAAAATTTTTATGGCTTTTTAAAACTTGTCTCTTGTTATGATTTTCTTCTTAAGCATTCTGTTACACGTTTTTGTTTTTTCTCACTAGCGATAACGAAATTGTTGCTACAATTAGAGATTTCCAAAATAGGAAGGCAATACACTGACACGTGAATTCAAAACGTTAATGTCCACAAGTTCCTTAAATTCTTTAAATTCAAGCAATTTCTTTTACATTTCCAATTGACGAGTCGATCTTTTATTTTCAATATACATGTCACGCGCCGATAAAGATTTATTTAGAAATTCTTTAAATAACGCTTATGCAAAGTATAAAGTAAGAATTTATACGAGTGTTAACGAAACTATTTTCTTTTAAACGATCGTGTTCAAGATTGTCATTGTTTTCTTGTACATATATAATACATTGTTCGGTAGCAAGTAATGTAAAAAGTTGACATATATTTGATTAATGATTTCCCCGATGATTTTAAACCGTATCTCTTTCGTACGTGATTACATTTGTTCAATTACGACCATCGTTTTTGATGCTTGTAATTCATTTCTCTATGTAAAGTTGCTCTGTAAGACTGCACACACACACTTTGGAAATGAGTATTTCCTGAAACGATTAGGATACGTTATTGAGTGAACGTTGAATTCGATAAGTTTCTAGAATTTATATATAAATATGTTGAATACGAATACTTAATATTATACCTATACTTGTTAGGTAAGATGTGTATAAACGAGCGTGAACGAATGGGTGTCCGCAGAAGGGCAAGATTTGTAGCCCTAAGAAGTAAAGTACGTTGTTTTGTATGATCTGTGGTAGATAACTTATAGCCTAGCAATTATACTTCGAGCTATAGCGAGCGAATGTTTCCATGGTAGTCGCAAAAGTTCGTCTATTAATTTCAACTGAATCAAACTCTACTCAAATAAATTTATTACGAACTGTCAAACGCCGCTATTTTCTTGAATAAATACTGTATAGATACTTACTACTTCTTTCAGTGACACACACTTTATGGAGCATTCATTCCTTCCTAGAGTTTAAAGAAAGTAAAACAGTACTTTCGTAATTGTTAAGATTTATCGACTTCTTTTTTTATTTGCTTGTTCTTTGCCCGTCAATATCCGTCATGATTTATCAACGTGACCGATAATTTACCATGTATTACTGACAATAGACGCATAAACAGAAATTCTTCAGATTTATTTATTTCTCATTTGTTTCGTCCTTCGCGTATACATACGGCATTCAATATATTACTTTTTCTTTTTTGTCGGCTCAAGTTTTATCCTACGCAGAGATAAACGGTCTCTCTTAACATACATAGTTATACAGTATAACGAGTTCGTAGAAATTTTTTTGCTTTAAAAACAGTTTGAACACGTAATCTTGTCGCGTGATCGCAGTTTGGTGTACAAATGATCGAACGTAAGAATTATTAAAATGGTTTCGTCGAATTACAAAGCATTACAAATATATTACGCTTCAAGTCGGTATGATTGTTGAAGTCAGAGTATGCTACTACTATTAGAAATGTAGATACTTATAAATACTCGCAAATTATGAGCCGCTACGGCATTCTTTTCTTACTAATTCAAGATTCATTTGTATTTAAAAAAGACAGAAATCAATTACTCATGAATTATGATTAAAATAAATAAATATATACGTTGGAGATTTCAACGATTTCGATTGTATCGACAATACGGTATTTTTGTTAAGATCGTTAACAAAAACAAATTCAACTAAAATATATGTGTACGAGCACGGCTCGAAATTTGAGTACTTCCATATGAATTTATAATCTCATATTGGTACATATCAAAGATCGTATTAACGGTTTAAAATAAGTTTGAGCAAATAAATCTCTTATTCACTGGTCGTACGACGGAAATTAATGACAGTATCGAAGGTTAGTGGAAATCGTGAAATTTCGTTAACAATGCGTCACGTAACAATAATCATTTTTTTTTGTTCGTTTTTGACTTGAAATCGGAATAAACAGCGACAGTCTAAATTCTAGCACCGTAACATGACATTTAGAGTGTCGTTAACGTCCTTTTCTCTGAATATCAATCTCAATCTCTCTCTCTCCCTTTCCATTCTTAATCCTCAATAGCGGAATTGACCTTTTCTGCCCATACCGTTGTGGTAGACTCTGAGCGGTGTGTAATTCCCATTTCCGTTCATTGCTGTGCATAGAAGAAAGAGGGAGAAGGGATGAAAAAATAACTGATACAAAACAAGTAACTGAAAAGTAAACTAATCGCACAATGAGATAAACAATAACAAAGAAACCAGTGAAGAATCTAAAGTAATGCAAATATAGCGGAGAGTAAAGTTTTCTCTCCTTCCATGAAAAATAAAGGCAATTGCGTAAAAGAAAAGGGATTGAATATAAATATAAATATAAAGTAATACACAATTAGTTCATACAAACATTAGTCAGCTGATTGCAATGAAGCGTAATTTGTGAAGCATAAAATATGTTCAGATATAGCGATATTTCCTGCAGGAGTACCTAAGAAATTCTAATATTTCAATGACATTTTGCTGTTCACTGCATGCAACGACAAGTGTCAACCTTTTGACTTTAATAGAAATTAGAAAAAGAATCTTATTTACATGGATACAACTGAACTGTCGAATCGTTGAATCTATCTGAAACGAATAGCGTATCAGGAGAATCTTAATCTGTTCAGTGCATATTTTTCATTCTTGCATAGAATATGTCTTTCGAAAGTAGCAAAAAGCAATTACGACTCAAACCATTCGAATGATTTCAGGGTACTCACTCAGCTCATACTCCTTAATAGCGGCTTGTGTGAAAAACGCGATTCATGTTAATGGAACATTTCTGAAATACGTGTATTTGTAAATATATGTACCTTGTACAACGGTTGGGGGTTGCCGAGGGCCCTGTATAGTGTGCGCATGACAACGTGGCTTCAGTAGGCCGTGATAGAGGACAAAGTATAAGGCGGCAACTGCTGCTGCTGCGATGGCCATGTAACGATACACGAATCTTAACGAGTAAACGATGTCAGAGTCGTCTACGTTTATGTAAGCACCGATCACAGCTCCGGTACACCGACCTACGTGAACACAGAAATCTTTCAAATATCCACGATCTTGTAACGTTTCAGTGTTAAAGACGATTCATTTGTTCCGCATACCGATACAGAAATGCGCAATCACAGGCAATGCCTGGGCAGTTACGGTTAAATGGCGCGGGACAAGATGCCTCAGATACAGAATGGCAGTAACCCACATAATCCCAAGGGTGAACACTTCTAGAGCCTCCGAAACCAAGGACCACCACGGTCCTGAGACGAGACTCAATCCAGTAAACCTGCAAACGAGTTCCATAAGTTTCAGAAAGTTATTCTAACAAGTTCGAATTACAGTTGATCGTATATTAGTCGTAACATTATAACTTACCTACCTAATAATGTACACGGTAAAGGCAGTGATGAGAAGATTACTGTGACCACAATAGTCGACGAGATGCTCGGATTTCCAGAGGAATAAGAATGCTGGCACAGCTCCCACGGTCATAGCTACGCCAATGGGAAACTCGTTACCTCCTAATTTTTGTAAATGTCTAAAAGATGGAAAGATTGAAATTGGTGAAGATCCGATGATTTCAGTCTGTCAATTATACGTCACAGATATAGGCCATTGACCACTAGATCCTTACAATGGCAGATAGCTGTCCATGGCGCTCCAGAAGGTTCCCATGACAATAAGGATGACCACCAAAGCAGCAGTCTCGCTGCCGTATCTTTTAACAGCGCTCATGGGAAGTGCCAGCATGCCGCTTCTAGTGTGCCACCACCATTCTGGAGGACTCAAAGGCATACCGTTGGCGCAGATAGCAACAACGGCCGCCAGAAGCATCATAATTGAATGCAGAGCGATCGGCAGGTAATAGAAAGAGTTCAGGTTTTCTATCAAGGTGCAGAGATAGCCGGTTAAGGGGCCGAAAATAGCAAAACCCAAGGAACCGAAAGCTAATTGGCGACCCACGTCGCCGCGCCCGCAGGACGTTTCTCTCGTCGCTATCACCACTGCAGCATCGATTAGGCCCACGGCTGTCGTTGGAAAAATGTCAGCGACCGATCGTATAACCAAGTACGTCCAGAAGACTAGATGCGACCAATTCTCTCCCCGTTGGCACTGGCTTTCCACGAAAACACTGTCTGCAAAGAAACGAGAGTTTCTCGGGTTGCTGCGAGATATCCAACGGTCATCCGTCAAGCGGCAATATTACCTGGGAGAGTGTACGCATCGACCAAGTTGCATTCGATGGAACAACTCTGGTACACCTCTGCCATCCTCGCCTTCAGATCTAGTGGTATACGACAGGCGAAGTACTCGGCCAGAGGATAGGCGCACCACTCTTTGCCGCTTTCGTTGTTTAAAGCTTGGCCCAGAGTAGCGTTTACAGCCAGAGTACCAGTGTATTCGGTGTAAACATGGCACACCACGTTGTCGCTCTCGTTGAAGCAGATATGCGGTGGCTCGTTGCCGGCCATTACGAATCTTCGGACCTTCTTGAATTCTTCTTGATCCTACAACGTACCTCAAGTTGAATTCTTTTTATCGAGCAAAACTCATCTATTTTATGTAACTCTAAGTCGAAGCGAAATAATATAGGTTTTGCACCCGAAATTTACCCTGTTGCGAATCAAGTACTTCCACATGTATGTCTCATTAATTGGAGTGCAAGACCTATACGTCTCAGATTCAACGAATCAGCGCTACCCTGTATTTTCGTGTTTCCCCGGATACTCGCCTGCGCATACATTTCACTCTCCAGAGGAATCACCGTGGTCTCGCCGCTTCCCTCCACAGCGATATTAGAGTCGGTGGTTCCGGTAGCAGCGGAACCACTGTCGTCCGCCCGCCACCGTTTCGAGCCGACAGGATAGCAAGCGTAATTGCAATCCTCCAGAAGCAACGGACCGACTCTGGTCTCGTCGGACCACCTGTGACAAGAAACGCGGTCCTTGCATCTTTCTTGCAACACCACGGCGCCCGTCTGGTCGCAGTTGAACTTTAGGCCTGGCCTTCTCCCTTTGGGCAGCTCGACGTGGTCCACGGTTGGAATGATCAGAAGAAACGCGTAGAAAATGGCGGACAGAATGCAGGCGATCGCGATCATCACCCTGAGGTAACGACCCGTCGAGGACTTGTTGCTCCTTCCCTGATGACCCGCGAGTTTGTCGGCGATGGGACTGGCGACCAGGGGCCCGACGATCGCTATTGCCGGCGAAACCATCGAGATCATTCGGATCTGCTCGATGCTCAGGCCCATTTCCATCATGTGAAGCGGAAGAAACGGGAAGAGGCAGCCCATTCCTAGGAAAATCGTTCCAGCGATCCATGTGAATCGACTTTGTTCGCGGCGGGGCTTATCGGGTAAGGAACATGGGAACGGAAACACTTCGGATCAACCTTTTCAACTTGCCAAATACTTGCTACCGTTGCGTCATCTTTCGGAATAGGTGAATCCATTTAACCGGTTCACGCTCGGCGTATACGTACCTCCAAAGAAAAGGAATAATAAGAGCTTCAGTGAAAGGAGATTAGTGTTGATAAGCTTCTTCTTAGGCAGCTCCTTCGTGGTTTCCATCCTCTCGGTGGACGCCGATATCGTCATATTGAATACGCGGGGAATAAATTGTCTCGCGAGGGCAGGTACAAAGGATCAAGGAACTCCTCCAGGCGAGCCGCGGTCGTTTATTACACCGATGATCCTCTTCCTATCGCCATCCTTTGGACCCACTTTTATCTATATCTAAACACGAACACTCGCTGTTATTATCGTCGCGTCGAGGAGGCAACTTTCCTCGATAATGGAATACATTCGCGAGACGCGACATGGAGGTTCGTAACTTGTCGACGAGGAAATCGAACGAGAAAATGACAAGGGAAACAAGAGAGGCTTCTCTTCGACTCACTCCATCGGCGATGATGAACGGCGAATGGTCCAGTGCAACGCTCGGATTCCGCGTGAATTTTTCACGGTAGCCCCGGACGCTGAAACAGAACGATTAAACGTTAATAAATAAACGGGTAAAAGTAATAAGCGCGTAACTGTAACGCTGCGAGCCAGTTATTTCTTATGTCGTCTCGTTACACGCCATATGATTTACCGATCGTTTATTTTTCTTACTAGCCGCGCAAAGCACACGCGGCTCGTTGTGTGTACTTTGTTACGCATCAAGAGTCTCGCACCATAAGAATCGATGCCGAGGTAAATACGGGTGTCGTTCCAGAAAGATGCGTCGCAATCGTCGAACCGATCCATTACCCTACAACTCGAACGCAATGCGAAACGCCGGAGAGATACGGCGTTCGTGCGTTCGTCGATTCGTCAGGGTTGCACGCGTTGCACGCGACGCTCGGTGGATACCTTCGCGGTATTTAAATCCTTGATCGACGAGCTGAATGTCTATTCATAAAGAAATGGAAAAATCTTCTAAGTTTGAACTATTCAGCGTTTCGCTGTAGAATCTGAATTGATCCGATTCGCTTGTATACTTTAAAGAACCTTCGTCCGCAAAGGATTAAGCTATCACAAGTGTTTTAGCCGATGTTCTTCCATAGTTGCAATCCGTTCGTTTCAAAGAACCGCGGACAAATTAGCAAAATTAACCCTCTCAAGTGTTTACAAGGTTCAGCCGAGGAGAGGGCAGCGTCTAAGTTTGCTTTCGCGGAAAAGGTCCGACGAACTTCTTAAGTTCAAAGGGGCGAGAGCGTTCCCACGGTAAAATTCCGTGTAGTCCGCTTCAACGGACGCATCCCCGTCGCTTTAATTCCGCGGGGAAGATTGGAGAAACGTGTACTCGTGGGCGCAACAGCCTCGAGTGTTTCATACACACTTAACGCACCCTTAAACCCTCGGGTTCGAGCGTCGACTCTGCCGTGGGACGAGGCTGCAACGGCAAACGGCGCCAGACAAACGCAGACACGCGACTAACGCCACACCGGTCCACCCTCGGAACCTTACGTATTACTCGACTTCCTTCCGGTTAAAGGAGAACTTTATCAGGAGCTATCCGACGGCACGTCTCCGCTAGCGTTCGCGAACCGTTCACCATCCTGTGCACGCGCGCGACGCGTCCTCGCCGCAATTTTTCGCCGAGAACTTCTCACCTGCAACAAGCACGGGAAACCGGGGTGAGTTAACCCTTAACGGACCGGAGGTATTTCAGGTTCACTTACCATAAAAAAATACCGTGACATAGACAACAAGAAAGAAATTCACAGAAGCGACGATACTTGACATTGCAAATATTCCAACAGCAGTGGTAAAAATAGTGATTCCTGCCGCCATATACGCGGCACTGCACCCGGTAAATAAAGCTGCCGCTTACATGGCGGTCCGTTGAGGGTTAACATAGAGAGATTCGCTCGCAGAGGAAAGATGGGTCGTAGAATCGTTATTTATTCGAGCATCCAACGCTAACGGAGCGCCGTTCGTCCCCCGTTGCAGATTTATCGGGGACACACCGGCGGACGGCGAGATGTCCCGTCAGCGTTTCATTCTCAAGATTCATCCCTTCCACTGCTCGGATTCCCCTGAACTGATTAGGTGGCGACGTAATTGTCACGAGAGAATGAAAAGATGACGGCATCGTGGCTCGGTCACCTAGCGCATACGCTCGTTCCGCTGTTCCTCCTCCTACGCTCGTAATTAAACGTCCGCCCGTTTCGCTCAATCGTTGTTCCACCCTCGCGGATGTTTCAACCGGTCAGTAACCGTCTTCGCGGCAGACTTAATGCTTTCGAGAAGGAAACGCGAATTAACGGCGACGGCTGTGTAGCTTTAACGATTCGGTTCCCATTGCCCGGCCCCGCTCTCTCTCCCCCGACAACCCTTCCGTTGTCGCTCGATGGACAGACGTTCCTTCCCCCGGGAACTGCCCTCCCTTCCTCGCTCGAATCGGCCGACGAGTTTTCGCCTTATTCTATTTCTCAGCGAGGGCCATTCCGGCCGCGAGAAGACTCCAACTATTCCGCTAAATTAATATTCCTTAATGTGCACACGATCTTTTTAAACGAATAGCACTGTTCTGTCGGGAGAAACCTACCCTTAGGCTCAACCACTTCAACCCAGACGCGATATTAATTAATTTGGACCTCAACAGTTCCGAGAGAAACAAATTACAGGCGACTCGAATTACCGGATTATCGCATAGAGCGGCAGTTCGATCGCACCGTTTCCTTCGCGTATGGACGTGAAGTATCCGAAACACGGTTTTCAATAACGCGCGCGCGACAGTTCCACTATCGCGACGCGAAAACCTGTTTGCCACCCCTTTTCTTCCAGGCTGAGCTGTTCCTTAGTTGCTTTTATTTCCCGTCTAGAGTTGCCATTCAATGAAATCACCGATCTAGAAAGAAGCAGCGTACGAATGGAAGACTTCTCCGTCTGAAATCCAGACGCTTTGACATTTCTCGAGATAAGAATCTCCTTAAATGACGGATCGAGGAAGAAAAAGCGAACGAGTGAAACGGCAACGCGCTGTCGAGAGTAATGCGACGTCTCCCTTATTACGGGGTCGCTCGAAAGCCGATGCGGTTACGCCGAGGGAACGAAAATTCAGGAAATTAATGTTTCGCCTTCTGAAGTTGTACAACATACTCGGAAGCTGTAAAAAGAAGGGCTTCGCGAGCTAGAAAAAACGAAGAAACGAGTAACTCCTTGGATAACTAAGAATATTATTCGTTCCATTAGAATTGTCGAGAAAATATCGAACAGTCGAGTTAATCGCACCGACTTCTGAGCGACTGTTACAGTTGACAACGCGTCAACATAACAGTTGTCCGCGTATCCGTCGGTCGTCGCGAGAGACGGGCCGGCCGGTCGCTTTCCAATTATCTTGAAATCAGCCTTCGAGTACGGAACAAACGTGGCGAACGCTTAACCGGCCTGTGCGTGCACTGGAATGGCAACCCTAACTGGGTTAACGACAGGTCACGGAAGCCTCGAATGTTTTCGCTCGCAGCGCGAGAACCGCCTGTCGCGTTTTCTGTACGCCGTTTCCGCCCGTGCACCGTAAAAATCGCTTATCCCCGCCGAATTCGAATCGCCGAAGGGGGAACGGAACTCGACCCTGCGGCCGGTCTCGATGAAAATAACGATAAGTAACAACAACGCGGGAAATCGATGCGTTACACTCGATTATGCTGGCTTCCTGGCAGAACAGCTGATAAAACAAATGGAGGAAGAGTTAAGGGAGTTTCATCGGTACGATCGAATGCTCGTCACGCGCGCAAATCGTTCACATCGTAATTCGCGCCGGCACTTCTTTTCCATCCGAAACTATAAATAGTTACGTGCGAACGTCGCCTTTTAAGCCGGCGAGATTCATTAAATGGTTAGCCGGTCCGCATTACGGCGAACGGAAGTCGTGATCGTGATTATGAGGCGCGGGTAACAAATACAGCGGCGATTCGAGCATCGCACTCCGAAGCTTTCGTTCGAGCCTGTCCTTCGGCCGGATGGCTTTCACGACTCCTATCCGGAAGCTCGTCGGAGAGAGATCCTCTGATTAGACTTAGCGGATGTTAATGCGTTTATAATTCGTACGAATCTCGAACCATCGCGACGGTCGCGTCGACGAAGCAACAGGATCTTCTAAATAGAATACAATAAAATATACTACAGTACAGACCGTGAATATAGATCTCCCGGTATAACATACTCGCGTAAACATTCATGATCGTTTCTCACGCTTCGTAATCCAACTGGTCGAACCAAAACAGAAGATATAAGCGGGAAGCAGCCGATCATTTTTAAATACGGATAGATCGCGAAGGTTTTTCTGCCTTTTTCAGATTACGATATCTGGGTGTCCTCCGTGAGACTAGTTCCTTACGTCATCGGGAACAGGTTGCCGATTACGTCAACGTTCTCTGCGAACACCTTGAAATCTATCCGCGTGTTTGATGCCACTGCAATTAAACGCGGCCGTTCCTTCGGGACCTCGTTACGAGTACGCAGAAATCCGGCTTATCTGGCCGGCGATCGATCGCGAGCCGCGAGGAGGAACACCGACGTTCCTTCGAACCGGAAACGGTGATCGTTGCAGCAGTTTTGACAGTTTCGTTCGCCAATCTTTTCGTGTTCCCCCGCGATGGGAACTTTCACGCGGGGTTTCCGTGCTGATTCAATCTGGCCCGGACAACGTTAACACGATAGCGGTCCCCTACTCTAATAAATTCGCGCGTCACGGACAACAAATTGCAAATCAAATTCGCTTGGGAACTGAACTTTCGTAAACGAGGTCCCGTGAACGGGCAGTCGATGCGCTCAACCGTCGAAATGTTTCGGTTCGCGGAGGAGGTTCCTTTCCTAAACGAACAATGCTAATTTACGCGACACCGGCCATTAGGCGACGTTGCCGTTTATTAAGCGGTAACTGACGAGAAATTCGAAAACACTGGGGCCAACTACGCACGCGGATGACACCTGCACGCAATAGACTCTCGTGTGAGAAACATCGCGCGTGTCCTTCCGCCCACGCATCGCCTCGACACGACAACTACAGCCTCGAGAATTGGGTTAATGAAATCGTGAAACGGGAAGGCCCGCTGTACGTCTCACCTCCGCGCTCGCAGCTGACCCTACATTTTCGTAATGACGAACCGTCATTCGCTAGATTCTTCCTGAAAGATTATTCTAACGCCTTCCGTCACGCAAATGTCTGTTCCCTTAAAGAAGCGCGTCTCGCGACGCGACAACCGCCCGCGCAGAACAGACAGGTGCTATTAAAAATAATGAATCGCTCGGTATCGCGTTACGCTATTATCTGGTTATCGAGTAGTTTCGTTCGACGCGAGTGTCCTCGTAATTGTTTTCAATTCGGTGGTCACGGATGACCACCGCGATCGACGCGTTAACACGCCAGAGGAACGGCAGACCGGTACATAAACGCCCAAGGCGAGCTAGAAGGCGCTGCACCGGAAATTCTAATCGTTTCACGTTTTAGTCGTTCCACCGTGGAAAAGAGGAAACTCGGCATCGCCTGGACGGCGTAAACGCTTCAAGTTTCCCCTCGGTGCACGGCAGAAACGAAGAAAAAGCAGCCCACGGGAGGAAGTCGAGTATGCCAGAGTCTGCAGACATTTTAATTGTACTCGGTGAGTTTAAAACGAAAGTACTCCCGACGTCGAATCTGGAGTACAGGCGCAACTGTATCGAATGAAGATCCGAATTGCAGTCGCCCCCATGCAACCCCTCCTCGTCGACGCTCCGAACAGTAGTCGCGCCCGCCCAACTGTCCTGAACAGCAGTTGCAGCGTTAACGTCCGGACATTTCCGACGACCCTGCATTCAATTTCGAATCTAAGCATCGAAATACGAGGAACATCCGCTTCAGCCCTTAACGGAGCGACGCCTTCTTTCGTTATTTTCCTCGCCGCTATCGTTGGAATATTTACAATCAACAGCTTCTGTGAATTACTTTCCGCTTGTTATCTATGTTACGGTATTTTTTCACGGTGAGCAAGCTTGAAATATTTCCGGTCCGTTAAGGGTTAAATTGGTCGCGCGAACCGAATCGCTGATCCACGCGTTTCGTCCCTCTAATGCCGAAGCAGCTTATCCTCGAGACGCCGGTAAAAAGCCGAAACTCGTATCGCGCGTGCCTTCGAATCGCTCCGCGGCTCGCCGGGCTCGAGTCTATACGAAGCGATGACGTTAGGTTCACTCGGTCGATTTTTCTTTGCAATTCGCGCGAGACGGCGCGGAGCGAAAGGAGAACCGTGGACGAGACAGATTTCACGATCGATTCGAATTACTCATTCAAGCGGTCGCACGGCTGAACGCCTAATTCAACCCCATCTCCGCCGACCCCGGACCGTTTCGTCACGATTTTCTCTCCCCCTCGGCTCGCTGCACCCCTTCGACCGTGCAAGAAGCTGCGAGCACGCTTTCGAGAGCATATTATGCAGGTACGGGGTGGTAGTCGCGCTGTCTCTTCCACCCCGCATACGGTGATTACACGTTTGATGCCCCTGGTTTTCGATGCAGCTGTTGCGTGGCTGTTACTATATCGTCGGGCATCGGTTCGAACGATTTACACCGAGGGTAACGACGCCGCTGCCCGCTAGTTTCGTTCGATCCTCTAATTTCCGCGCGGCGAAAAACTTTGCTAACAATAGGTTCCATCGTACGGTACTTGAAAATCCACGGTTTCCTCTCCCGGCGAGGCGTGTGCACTTTCATTCCGCATCCTGTCCCGATCGGGACCTTTTTCAAAGTTACTTTGCCATTATCGTGGACTCATATTCGAGGGAAGTATCCAGCTATCTCCTCTAACGAGAACCACGACCGAATGCTGTACAGTTATACTTGAAAACGGTACATCTGCAGTTAGCTCAACTTCGGGAGTTCGTTACGAAACCACTCGTTCCCTTTTTCGGTGTATGCATCTAAGTGCGTCCGTTCGATTGATTTCGCGGAGTTTCTCAATATAACCGAGTCGCCGAAACTCTTCGCCAGTCTTCTTCCTTACGATCTTCTATAAATAAAGGACCCTGAGGGAATCGACTGAGACGATAGACCGAGTTCTGTATCTCGTCTAAGTGCTCGCGGCTAGATTCAGTCTTCCCCTTAATTCGGTTTGCAAATATGAACGGTATTCTCTTCCCGGGAAGAATGATTCCGGCACCTCGTTAGCTAATTGCTATCGCTTAGTTACAGCTAATGGCTAGACTGCTGGAGTACCAACGGCAGAACTACCGGTCAAAATCGCTGGTTCCGATTTGTTTCATAATTACTGTATCAAATGCTCGATAGTTGTTAACGCGCACAGCAACGATAGTTAACCCTTTACACTCGAGAGGTGACTCAGTCACCGTTTGATTTGATACGACAAAATTACAAAGTATTGTATATAATATTAAGTTTTGTATAATGCATCGATATGTGAAATATTTATATAAAATAGCTTTGTTCCTTAATTTACGTATTTCTCATTAGTCCGTTTCAAATAGTGTCGCCTATGTCTCACTGGAAAGCGTCGAATATTTCTAGCGACAAGCTTCCGAGTGCAAAGGGTGAAACCACCTCGAGACTGTCCGAAACGACGCGACAGTGAAAATGACAAAACGCACAAGTTGCCCTAGATTTCCTAGCCTCGTCAAAGGTGCACGGTGAACGGAAAGCAACGGAGAACAGAGCGCCGGTGTCTGCACCGTATCAATAACGTTAGGATCGGCGCGTACATTGTTTATTTTGAGCGCAGGCAAAAGGAACAGGACGCACGGCGTGTGTTCACCGGGCGGCGGATAACGGAACCCCGCGACGGTGCTCGTATTCCTCCTTGTTGCACGGCCGAGCAAGCGAGAAAACAGGACACGTGTCTCTGCGTGCGTGCACGAGCAGGAGGGACAGACGAACGGCGAAGATGAAACGAGGAAAAGGAACCCGTAGGGTACCGTCATCCGGCCGACCGGACTCGCGTCGGATTTTTCGATCGGAGATTACGGTGTTTCTCCTACACCGCCGCCGCCGCCGCCGCCGCCGCCGCCACCGCCACCGCCGCCGCGGTAAAAGTAAAACCACGTTCGCTGCGAGTACAATGAATTTTGCTGCGCGCCATGTTCCCCGGTTAACGGTAGTCGATACCAAGGCGAAATGATCCCGAGCCGGCCTATCCGGGAAATTGCATTGCGCGGATTCGATATCTGCTTTTAAAGGAAATCGGATCCGACCGAGAACCCTGCCAGCCAATTAATACTAGTCGCGAAGAAAATTACCGATATTTTCGCGACGTCTGCACGGGATTCGTTGCTAACGGCCTCCTCGTCGTGTTCTTCGATTCGCATCCGGAGACAATTGCGCTAGCTTGCTCCTGCGTTTACCTGAGTTCAGTTTAAGCACGATTAACATCGGGAACGTCTCACGTTATGGTTTCATTTGAAATTATTAACTATTCCATGCCACTTTCTCGTACTTACGGGGAGCCGTTCTAAGGCGTAACATATACCGCTCGGTAGACTACTTGATAATTACTGTTTTAGTCCTTGCGCTCGTCCTCTGCCAGTACCTTCTTCGCACTCTAGTTCGCCTTTTAAGGCTCAGAATCAAGTGAACGTTAAATTACGAATTATGCGTCTACGACGAACGTTTATGAATTTCAACGATTTTTAATCATACCTACGTCTCGTTTTTAAACAAACGTTTCCACGTATTCCGCTGGCATCATTATTTCCAGTTTCCAGAAATTTAACGATTCGCTCTCGCAAGACTCGCCAAGAAGAAAGGTGTCTACGCCGGTCGGTAATTAATGGCGAAAGTGTTTACGAAAAGTCCAACAGGCGCCGAGCAGATTTAATTAATAACCGTCGAACGTACGCGCCGCAATATCTGCCGAGTCTCGGGCTGAGAATAATCCTGCTGGTAGCTGCGTTCGACGAGATTAATTTGCCTCCGTCGAGTTTTTCCGTCGTTTCTGGGTGTACGTAATAGTCGGCTGCGCGACGCGAAGGCACGACGGTCCTTCACGTGTCCCTAAAGCAACCTTTACACTCGGAACCGCGTGGTACGTAGATTTCGATCGATAGGAAATCACAAAGGTTAAACTCAATTCCGGATCAGAGAGCGTGCCTATTGTTAGCGGATTTTCTTCCTGGGCTACAACTTCGTCTGCACCGGTTTGTTACTCCGCTACAATGAAATCGTTTTTTTTTTCTCTCTCCTCCGGTGTTCCTCGAAACTACGCACGTTCGCTGGGACCTAGTTTTGTGAGAACGTCGGGGCTTCGTGAATTACGGTTAATCCCGATTGGACGCCAGAACCGAGCCACCGGTGGAATCATTGATTTATCATCCGTTATGAAAACTGTCAAATTGATTTTTCGGGTAGCATGACGTGAGTGTTGACCTACCGCGGTATCCTGTTTACAAAATTAATGGAACCGGTTCTCACGAATTTCGTCACTGTGCACGCGATGCGTGTTTCCTCCGTGGAAATGCCAGGAGAGGCACATTCCATTCGTACCGACTGATTTAGGGGCGTCCCGAGGGAACGAGCGTCTCGAAAAATACACGCGTTCGCGTGACGCGAGTCTACACCGCATCATTTTCATGGACATTTTCATATATCAACACGCAGTTTCATTTCCGTGACTGACATCACTGGTCCGTTCGAACCAAACAAACGCGTTTCGGGTGTTCCATGGATAGAGTAGTTTCCCTTCGCAATGCAAACGCATCTTTACATTGTACCCTTACGAAACGACCTTACGCGAACCTTTATGAAACAGCTATTACATCTCCTAGAACGGAGTGTTACCATCATAGAAATAAAGATCGATGACGAAACAATCGGTACTCGCGATTTCTATCTCGCTCGAGCGTTCGATCCGTTACTCACCGTACGATATATTTCAGTGAATAACCTAAAGTAGAATGAAGCGTGATCGCAGATTTATCTGAGAAAATAGATAATTGATCGTTACAAAAATCGCATACTATTTCAGGTGCGAGAATACCGCGTACACACTCGCGAAACGCAGTTAGCTGGTCGAGGACGGTTCCCGGGACGGGATGACCGTAAACACCAAACAAACAGATCGCGGAGGTTTTCGTGACCCACTCGAATCGGTTCACAGGATTTCACGGCTCGTTTGAACCGAAGCATCGATTCGGTAATCAACGGAATTATCGACTAAGGGAAGAGTTGCATCGAACGACATATCAGGTTTCGGCGTCGGCGATAGAAGGTGGGATCAATCGAGAAACGATTAAAATCGAACCGCCCGGATCCGCGTGCGAGCGAGGCACGGGGGCAAATCAGGAACGTCACCGCTGCCTCTGTCAATTGAAACGAACTCCGCCGCGGGATTAATTAAAATAAGAGCGCATAAAAAGCGTGAGCTCGCGTCGCAGGTCGTCCACGGCGCGCACAGTTTGTCAACGAAGGATGTCGTCCGTTAAAAACAATTGGCTATGATTTGAGAGAGAAAAACGGGGTCACGTAGGTAGATCTCGAGTGTTGCGAGAGAATAGAGCAACGGCTCGCATAGACCGAGATACTCGGTTACTTCGATCCGCGTATCGAAAGGGTTGCTGCTCGGCCGGGCTAACGGTGCCCGTGCAACCGGGGAGAACGTGGATGGGAAACACTTACCCCCAGGAGGCCAGGTTCGTTGTACTTTTTCCTCGTCTGTCGTTTAGTAACAGGCACGGGACGAACGGGATGGGAAAACGGCGTGAAATCATCACCTCCGAACGACAGTTCCAGCACGAAGTCTGGCGAGCGACTGTTGCGTCCCGGTTCGTACTCACACGGACTCCCCTGCACGCCGGCTCGCGCTTCTCCGCGCGTAAACGTCAATGCGAGGTGGTCTCCACCGTCTACCCACCTTTGCAACACCTTTCCATGCATCTTTCATACCTGCGAGCGATGCGCATCTAGTCGAGAAATAAAAACGTGCAAATTGGATTTCTCGTTGGTTCCGAACCTTCGGAACGTTGCAATGCCTTTCAACTGGACTTTGGAAATGGACTTGAGCAGAGGTGTCATTCAACAAGTCGAAATATGGTACCTATGCGAATCTACGATTTACACGGGATGCTCGTCTGAATCGATCGATCGAATTTCAGACCGTTAGTTTCCCTCGTGAAAGGAACGGCAGGTTCGTAGATGTATATTGTCCGAATAGATAATTAAAAGTCGATGAATTTCTCGTCGCCTGGACACGTCGCGGCGAGATCCATTCGCGAATACGGATTCGCGAGTTTACGTATCGTTGTTGCTCGTAACTGTGAAAGTCTTTGTGTGTTGTCAGTCTGGAAGGCAGAAGATTTTGTTAAACGTTGTAGGTCGTGATTCGAATAGGAGAAACACTTTTCCTTAATTAGCGCGTAATAAAGTCAAAATAATATCGTTAGTTGCTATGTAGGTTCATTAATGGGAAATACAGTCCATCACTGAGGAACTCCGAATTTCGTCTCTTTTGTATTCTATGGGAAGAGTGTATCGTGTTTCCTTCGAATTTATTTTTAGTGACAATAATAATAGAATAAGTATCGTCGATTGTCCTACGAGGACGCGCTATTATTTAGTCGTTTAATCGTTACTCGTTTCTGAAAGAATCTTTGCGATCAATATATTCGAATCGTGAATAATCTGTTGATTGATCAGGGAGAAATGATAATAAACTATTGACGTTCGCGCCTAATTTTACACGTTGCGCTGCATTTCCTGTATTTCAGTGTCTCCTTCCACTTCCGTTTCGCTAACCCCATTCGATGGAAGCGCTATGAAAGTACGATACGATGCTGCTCAAACATTCTCGACCAATGGCGTTTCCGCGCAAGGCAGTCTAGGATCGACGCGTTACGGTAGTCGTAATAATATTTCGGATAGTTCGTGCCCCATATTTACGCCATTATGGATTCGTTAGCAAATTACGCCAGTGACGGGGATAATAGTAATAATTCGGACGATCCGAAGGTGAGTATACACCTGTAAATTGTATTTCAAGACTGCCGATAGCATCTTTGCCTCGGCACCCATGACGCTTGAGAAATTTTTTAGTATACACACAGAGTCGACATGGCTCCGAGGATAGACTCTCCAATTGTAGAAAAAGTTTCTCGATAATCAACGAATCGTTTTATTTCGCGAACCTCTTGTATGTATTCCGAAATGTTAGTTAACTCATTTGTGGAGCCTAATTACCTCTTTGTTACTATGCCTATCCGTAGCATGTATCCGATGCAATTGTACCATTGATCACAATTGTAATAAAAAGTTGGATTTGAAACGCGATTTACGCAGTTGCTAATTTGCGTAGACGTTTATGTAAAATCGTACGATGCGTGTATCAAAATTGTTATTCAAATGATATTCGTGACCGGGATAAATCAATAGTTTGTGAAATGTTCACAGGTCATGAATTATTAAATATTTCACTGTAAATGTCATTGTTTAAAGATGCTGTACGAAACGCACAGTGATGCCAGCAAAAGAGCCAGTGACGCTAATTACGACCCGGTACAAATGGACATGAGTGAGGTACAGTAGAACAGAATGTTTGCAAACATTTTTTCTATAGTATTAAGTACAAAACATTACAACAATTACTAGGACCTTGGTGATTTTACGGGGGCTGTATGTACATCTAGGGTCATATACCTGTTATATAAAAGGTCTAGTACTTGGTTTTTGGAGGTCATGTCGTAATCATCAGAGTAAAACATTTCTATCGAATACTTCAAAGAAATTAAGGAAAGGGTTGGTTTTTTATTAATACCGCTTCTGCCCTACAAGTTCTTATCACCTTTCGTGTTCAAATAATAAAAATATTGACGCGACACAACATGTATACTACCATACCGCATTTTACATTTAAAATAAGTTAATGTCTTGCTCGCACCAAACTTATTATGTGATCTTCCAAATTTGAAGAAGTTTAAGACATGACTTTAAAGTCTAAATTATCACGTGGCAGGAACAATGTGGATAGACATTGAAATATTAAAAATTTAAATAATAAGTAAACGGGAATAGTGCCATTTCGTGAGAAAATATTAACACGTAGCTCTGTTGGTAATACATGATACAATATCTACGCATCTCGGCAAGGTCTATGCTGTGTGAGGGTCTTTCAAGACTACCCCAAGCCCTATTCAGCAGAGAGAGGTGAGTAGAGGAAGCTGGATGAAGGTAACACTAACAAAAAATCAACCATCAAAGAAACCACATGTACAAACACATTTGGGTAATAACTAACTGCTAAAGCAGATAAACATGAAGGGCCCTTATATTCCTATTTATCTTTTATAATGAAATTGTAGAAGATAAACATTTATATATTAAAACGAAACTTTTGTATCAAGTGCAACCAAGGCTGTGAGAAAACAACTTATTATTATAAAAATTCTTAGCGTTAAGTACATCGAGCATTAGGATTTAGTCCTAATACGGTAGTTACGAATATCGCAAAATTCAACGTTTACATAGACTGTAATTTTGTAATGAAAATTACCGAGGTGTTCGTTGTAAATCCACGTATTGCGATCGGAAACACACAAAGTTACAGCGTGTGGACCATTGATTTTTGCTAAACTGAGGGTACTAAAAAACATATTTTATAATATAGAGTTCTTGTAATGTAAATCAAGATCTATGTTTCATTCACTCTAATGCGGGAAAAGTGTATAGTAACGAGGATTATTTTTATTTCTTTAGGAAAGTAACAACAATAATTCATCCAGGGAATCCAGTAGCGAACGCGCAAATAGTCCAGTCACGCAGTCAAAGACAGACTCATCCCGAACATTACCTTCCCCCTCAGACCAGAGGTGAGCTGGTTTGTTTATAAGCATATTCTCCTCCGAAACAGTAAATGATTCGCTTTCTTCGATGCTTCTATCTATATTTATAAGAGAAACTTGCAACATATTTTCCACGTAAATACATACAGAATAATAATACGAATCTGTGTGGTATACCCTGCAGAACGTAATCGTTTTACAGGCGATCTGATCATGAGAATCATTCAGCGAATTCAAAAGAAGAGCACAAACGCGGAGATCGGTCCGACCGTAATAGACACATGAGTGACAAAGGACGCCGATCATCTTACGATGATAGAAAGCAACGAGAGAGTAGTCACAGGGATAGTCGAGACACAAAGAGGAGTCGCGACGACGAGAGAAAGTCTCGTGACGATGACAAGAAAAAGGAGAAAAGTTCGTTGGGATCCGCTAGGGACGAGAAGACCGACGACAGGGACAAGAATGACAAAGATCATCACTACCGTGATGATCGAAGGGATCGTAACCGGGACAGAGGTGACAGGGATAGGCGCAGAGACAGGGACAGAGATCGAGATCGTAGACATTCTAGGGACGACAGGTCGAAGGACAGACATCGGGACGATAGATCCAATTATCACAAAGAAAAGGATCGTACTCGGTCAAGGTCACGGTCCAGGGACCGCGCACCGCCGCCTTTCCGTACGATGAGTTACAGAGAGGAAAAGAGCAGGAATAAATTGGCCCAATTAGAAAAATTAGGAATCGAATTGAAAGCACCGGAAGGAGGGGACCCTCCCGCTCCTGGCATTCAGAACGAACAGAATTATTATAATCCCTTGGCAACCGCAACGCAAGGGAAATACGCTGAACAGATACAGAAAAGGAAACTTTTGTGGGCGAATAAGGTAAGATTTCCAGTCTTCCGTTTAGAACCGATTCTACATTTCTACATTTGCAATTTTATGCGACTCGCGTTTTTAGTCGAAACAAGACGACGGTAAAACATCCACGGCAGCTTCAACTGCGAACACATGGGTCGGTACAACGTTCACTCATGACCAGGATGGAAAAGTGACCGCAAAGTTCAAGCGATTGATGGGCATTAAAGATGATTTACCGACTGCTGCGACCGCAGGCGCTAAGCCAGATATATTAAAGAAACAGGAGGAAATGTTTAACAACATGGAACAACAGTACGAAGTAGCACGTGCTACTACCCACACGCAGCGCGGTGTCGGACTAGGCTATGCTACTGGCGGTTATCAATTCCCACGATAAAGTACAATGAAACTTTTCGTATAAGTGGTCACTATTAACAACGCCGATAGCAGGTCCAACCGTAAACTTTTATCGTTAGTTTTGCAGTCTTGTCAGGTCGATTGCAAAACCAGAGTTTTGATTTGAAAGTCGTGTTATAAATAGTGACTATATAGAGATAATTACTAGACTTACAAAATAAGGGTCCGAAAGATCTTGTTAGAGTTATATGTAATTATATTGTATACATTGAAAATAAATTTGTTAAGACTCTGAAGAGAACTCGGTGCTCTCGACTTGACGACGATAATCCCTAATTAGTTTCTGGTCTTGGGAAAGTGAAGGAGACGGTAAATGTTTTTATGACCCTAATGTGCTTTGCAGCATTATTAATATAATTTAATTGTATCTGTTCGCTGCATGTACAAATACATACAAGATACACTGACAAAGATATTTTTTTTTTAAATAAACATTATCAAATGATTACTATGGTTTTTCCTTCATTTATCCATTAATGTATCCCGGGTAGAGGTGGGCATCAAATGATACAAGTATGAAAAAAGATATAACCGTTGTTATTTACAGCCATTTCAATAGATACGTTGGGATGAAAAAAAACGATGTAACTTTAATTCGATATAGTTCGTTTGAATACAAAACAAGAAGCTTCGTTTCTATTCCACTGGCAGGAAGTCTTTTAATACGATTAGAGAAAAAGAAATTGAATTCATCGCGGTATTACCGGTTCCCAGAACAGCCAACTTTATGCATTGATAGAAATAACTCGTCGCAACTTATGTTGTTTTTCTACCATTATTGATGTAATAATTTATCTGTATTTATACTTAAGTTAATGCAAAATTAGGCTAACATTATTGTCGCTATAAAATATAAGATAAAATGAAAATCCAACGTATTTTTTTCTTCGATGCGAGAAAAGGCGGGCTTTGAGGTAACACCTGCGCTTGAATGTATTTGTAGTTACATCAACAAAAGTTTGCATTGGCTGAGAAAGACACGACTCCTTACGGAATGACCCGAACACCGAACTTTCAAACGTATTTATCAATATGGCGAACCGTGGTTTGAATTTGATCGTTACCTGACGGCGCATTGTGAAGTTTGTATAACACATGTGATATTTAATCATTTACGGGATATATTTGAGCTTTCGAACTGAGAATTATATATCGACTAGCCTTGGATTTCATTTCTATAACTTCACTATGGAGAATTTCGTAAAAATCGAAAAAATTGGCGAAGGTAATTTGACGATGTTTTCTCTGCGAATCACGATTTCCTATTTAATACCTATTTCATCGAGTTTCGAACATTTTCCCATTGATAATTAGAAAATTTCATTAATCATTATTCTGGCAAAGTTTTGGTAGATCGATCATTTATTTACCATAATATATATATAATGGATCGCAAACGTGCTATTGAAACTATGTTTCTGACCGAGGTTATTGAATGCTGAATAGTTTGGAAGTTGATACTACCAAAGACTTCCTATGGTTTTATATGATAATGATTCATGAGCGTATGCTGATTATATATTAACATTTATTAGCATTACATACTTATTTGTGTATTCTCAGAAAGTATGATAAGGTATACAGTGAAGGCTTTTACAGGAACTTATGGTGTAGTTTATAAGGGAAAGCACAAAAAGACAGGGGAAATTGTAGCTATGAAAAAGATTCGTTTGGAAAACGATGATGAAGGAATACCATCAACGGCGATTCGTGAAATCTCATTGCTCAAAGAATTATTGAATCCTAATATTGTCAGACTAATGGACGTATTGATGGAAGAAACTAAATTATATCTTATTTTTGAATACCTTACAATGGATCTGAAAAAGTATATGGATAGTTTAGGTACTGGAAAGCTGTTGGAACCAAAAGTTGTTAAATCTTATTTGTATCAGGTCAGACAGTATAACAATACTTGTATCTTGTAAAAGATGAATTACTACTGTATTAAACTCATATAGCAGAATTTTTATATATATCGATTAAATTTGATTTTAGATTACACGTGCTATATTGTTCTGTCATAAACGTAGAATACTACATCGTGATTTAAAACCACAAAATTTACTGATTGATAAGTCAGGTGTCATCAAGGTAGCTGATTTTGGTCTTGGAAGAGCATTTGGTATACCAGTCAGAATATATACACACGAAGTAGTTACTTTATGGTACAGAGCACCAGAAATACTTCTTGGTGCCAGCAGATACTCATGTGCTATCGATATATGGAGTATAGGATGCATATTTGCTGAAATGTCTACAAAGAAGCCATTATTTCAAGGAGACAGTGAAATTGATCAGTTATTCAGAATATTTCGGTATGATGTAGTCAATAAATTATATTTCAATACAGTGTGCAATAGTAATTAATGATAACAATTATTCTGTAGGATACTAAGGACACCCACTGAGGAAATATGGCCTGGTGTAACACAGTTATCAGATTATAAGGCCACATTTCCAAATTGGATAACTAATAATTTGGAATCACAAGTTAAAACATTAGACACTGATGGACTTGATCTTTTGCAAGCAATGCTTGTCTATGATCCAGCGTATAGAATATCTGCTCGAGCTGCATTGCAGCATCCTTATTTTAAAGATTTGGATTTATCTAAACTGCCATCAGCTCCAAATTAATGAGCTACTATCGGAAGGTTAAATGTATATTGCTCAGATTATGACATTTTAATTGTGTGACTATGTAGAGAATACGTCTCAGAGTATCCAGATAAGTTAATTTATTCGGGCATAAGAACGATTTATAAATTTTTGTTTTATGACTTTATTTCTCAAATGGGGAAAAATTCCTGAAAGGAATATTTATTTCATATTGCCCTACAGTTACGTTTTGATAAAATTCCGAGTGAAGGTTTCTAGAAAGGAACAACTATGTCATGATAAAAATACCAGCAGCTTGAGACTTTAACGAGTCACCATTATCGTACAAAAATGCACAAAGGCACACAAGAATGCAGGATAACATGACGATATTATCTATTTATTAGCACTTACTTTAACGTATTACTTACAATTATCATTTATTAAGTTAAATTAAGCTCTTATCGAGTGCCTTTAGGTACTATTTTATCACACAGCAAAGGGGTGAGTTGTATTTTCACATCCTGATTTTATCAGAAATTGCTTGTAACTTAATTTTAAAGAAATCGCTACTGCCACGTGTACATATCACTACAAAATTTCACAGTCTTGTTGAAATATATCTTTTGTACTTTTAATCTCAAATAAACGACGAAATGTTTTAATACGAAGATGTTTCTCGATGTCGTTGTTTTTACAAACCTCGACATTTATACCATGATGCTATTAATGTATTCGCTGCATAAGACAGTGTGCCATTGTATCAGCGATTTATTCGACACTATAATGTTTTCTCTTATCTTGTAACGTGAAAATTAATTTACGTTAATACGGTTAAGGAAAGGAAACCGATCGTGGTATTACTGCTTCTTGGAACAACCAACTCGATTCATTTGTGGACGAAGATGACTCACTGCGTGCAGCGCTGTAGAAAAAATAGTTGGTACCCGCGTCTTAATTTTTTCTTTTTGGATCAGTGAAAGTATCTATTTCGGATGGCCTTAAAACTCGGTGAAGTTAGAAATTTTCATTTCATTTTCTACAAGCTAGAGATTACCTGATAATAAAATGTATTTAGATCGTTAGATATGTATATTCATTTAATGTTATTTATTAATTACACTTGCAATTTCAGTTAGACAAAGAAGTAGGAGACCAAGCTAGGATACTTCTGTTTATATATGGACGCTAATTAATTTTTGTAACGAAGAAATTTTTGAAAGTAAGCTGTACTTGTTATACCTTTCATTCTCACGCGACTTTATTTTTTAGCGAATGACACCATGAAATAGTTTGTATAAAAAGGGAATTGGGAAAATGATTCAATTTTTCCAGTTTCCTTAAGAATACCGTGTTTACTCGGCACTGTAACGGTCTATTCAAAGCGTGCGTGACTCGCAATTGGATTTAGAGTGGGGAACGTCTCATAAAATCCTCCATTCAGCATAGTGTTTACAGTACCAGTTCAGAGATTGACAACGCCACTTCACCGTGAGTAGACTTTCTTCGCTGCCTTAGCATTTTTAACAGACCGATAGATTCCGATTTCCTTTCTCATTCACCTTAATTTCTAAACATGTAAACCATTCAATGACTTCAATAATTAAACGTATGTGTTTCTGTGCAGTCCAAGACTCTTCCCGAGAACAACAGCTTATATCACTGAAACGTTTCCCGTACGATTTATTACACGGTAAACGAATTACATTTCGATTTAAATATATTCCGGAGAGTCGTTTAAATTATAGTATTTCATTAAGGAAAGCGTAGCAGTTGAAAATAATGGTACTTCCTGTCGTCGTCGTCTCGTGAAAAAATGAATAATTCCTCGGAGAAAGCAAATTATCCCGGGAACACTTCGCTGAAAGAAGCGACGCGAGACACCGAGATGTGATATCCGTTAGTTATATAAAGATGAAATACTATGTACTTATGTAGCTCCACATCTTCCGCTAGATTCATTGCGTATCGCTGATACACAAGAGTACATTGTCTCTGTATTAGTCACGATAACCATGCATTAAGTTTTTTTGATAAACCAGGAAAAGAGCAAGGTCACTGGTCTTGATACTCTAACCCGGCGCGTCGCTCGCTCTGCTTTTTTTCCTTAGTAGAAGGACAATGGGATATGTGTCCCACCGGATGTCCAAGAAAATTTTTTGCTCGCCGCTTTTGTATTAAGGGAATGAGTCATAACGTAACGTGTACTTACAAGAAATTTCATGTCGTTCTGAACAATTGTTCACGTCTTCCACGTACTTAACAAAAACGTTTCATTGGAAGTGATGTCTCGAGTGGGTATCTATCTGTATCATTTATTCGCAACGTTCAATAAACGGGAATAAAAGGAATTCTCTGAAAAAGCTCCGTTAATAAATCATTACGTTTAACGGGCTACAGTTGCTTCTTCGTCTAACGCGAATTTATTTCCAGATGAGGGCGTTATCTTTGTTCCTGTTGCTGGCGGGATGCTTCGCGTTGACCAGGGCCCACTCGTACCACATGGGCGAGTGTCCCCTAGTGGAACCGATGCAAGGATTTCAAATGAACAGAGTAAGTTGAGCACCGAAGCTGCGAGTTCAGCGTGAATGCTCGGAATTAATCTTAATTCGGGAATTTTTAGTTCCTGGGGATTTGGTACGTGATACAAAAAACATCCACTGCAAGCAAATGCATCACTTACAACTACACTCGCGGAGAGGAGCCGGGCGAGTACGTTATTACGCAAGATTCTGATCATCCTGTATTAGGTGAGATTAAGAAACGATCAACACAATTAGATTACCGTTAAGGAAGCCTGAAATCGTATCGTCGAGGTGTTTTCGTATTGAACGACGACGATGTTGCGAGACGAGCAAGGTTTTCCTTTATAATAGTAATCATGGGTTGCTTATATATATTACTGGAAGCTTTTGAATTAATAAAGGAGAACGTTGGGTGTCATCGGGTCTCATAAAAGCATGTCAATAGGATAACTACCTGGCAAATGGGATGAATTATCCGTAATAAAGCGATGTCTCTGTGCGCAGGTCTTACACCATTGAAGCACGAGTACCATTACACCGGCGGATTGTCCGTTCCGGAACCAAGTATCCCAGCCCGAATGCAAGTTCGTTTTCCTCTAAGTAAGTATTATAATTCAGTCGTATCGGTATTGACCGTCAACTACTCGAACTTCTTTCGGAAGCCTTTCGTTATCGAAGGAAATATCCGACTTATTCCTACCGTATCGCTAATACCAGTTGTCTTTAAGGTGTAGCCGGGAGCGCGTCCCACGTGATCTTCTCCACCGACTACGAGAACTACGCGGGTGTCTTCACGTGTCAGAAGATAGCGTTCGCCCATCGACTGAGCGCGACTATTCTTTCTAGACATCGGGAATTGGACAAGAGCTACGTGGACAAGATACGACAGAAACTGAGCAACTTCGGCGTCGATCCTTACGACCTCAGTATCATTTCTCAGGCCGGATGCCCGAAAGGTAACAACACTTTGGACATCAACGTTGATCCTAACACCTTCACAGCGGAAAGCTTGGGCAACGCGGTCCGCAAAGCCGGCGAGAAATTGGGCGACGGAGTTCAATGGGTGGCCAACGCGGGAAGCAAAGTTTACCATAAGCTGGCCGGAAGCGAAGAAAAGAGCACGTCCAAACCGGAGGCGAACACTAGGGCCGCTATCAGCGGAGTATTCGAAACGAACGAAGTCGAATGGATCCCTTAAACGTTAGGTTTCAAACATTTCTTTTCACTATTTTAATCCTGACGAGTTTTATTACGTTCCCACGTTGACCGGTTTACGAGCATCGAAATCCTTGCAAGACGCTGTTAATTGTCACGTTCGCATTCGATTATATTAATGAACAGCTTAGCGATAGATCTAGAATGAGAACGAAAGACTACATAATCGATAGACTCATATTTTCACATCGATGACCACACCAAGACGAACTGACCGGAAATCGACGGTATTTATGAGTTTTAAGGCGAAATAAAATCTTTCTTTTGCATATTAGTGCGTTACGCTCTTTTTTTAATACCTATGAAACAACGATCCATGTCTAACATGTTTCCTTGCCGAACAGTTTCTTCAGAGAATCTCTCTCCTTAATATCCCGTCGAACATTTTCACTGATATCACCAATAAAATCTGTACTGTTGCCCGTTATTCGTAAAATGAAAAAGGGACGGACGTAACGTCGCCGACCAGGTCCCGCGCGGTGTTGAAATTAATCCAATCTATTTACAGCGGCGAGTTATACGTTCTACGGTTATAAACATGCGGCGTATCACGTGATTTAGAATCTCCCCAATGTAACGCATCTGGATCATGGGTTCATATATCTATGCCCCTGAATATTAGTATCCTGACGATCCGTTTCAACGATCAGTCTCACAGCGGCCGTGGCGGAGAGACAAAGCCAAGATCCGCGGTAGAACAGTCAACGACATCGAACCCTGCGCGACGTCCTCGAGTTCGCGATCCCGTGCAAGGATATCGGTCGCCGCTGCTAACAGGAAACTACGTCGATTCAGATAACGATTCACCAAGGTACGCTTCACCGCGTTTTCCTCTTTCTACTTAAATAATACCTTGCCCCTAGACGTACACCCACGGAATACGGAAATGCTGCGCCGAATTCCGAACACGTATCCTCGCGAGCATACATTAGTCCTTACAAATTTCCGTCAGCGGTACACGCGGAGAATCGGTGAATAATCGGCTCCGAAACTGTGCGAACGCGGCTCGGAGAACATCGAAGAAGCGGTGACTTTATCCGCGACAGAGCGCGCGTCTCTTTTGTTGCTACAGTGGAAGGATCATGCTCTCACTTTAAACGGAAACTTCGGTTCTTCGTTTTCCTAACAGATTCAAACCGATTATCCTTTTAGATTCTTTTAGACATCGACTACTTGTTGTACAACCACTCCCTGGTACAATACCGAGCCGAATATTCCGGTTGATTCGAGAGCGAGAATCAAGCCTGCCGATAATTCCGTCGTCCCGGAACGTCGAGGACGAACGCAGGAGCATCGCGGAAAGGCGATCACGTACTCGTGGACGGTTGTTGCGCACTGCAGCAGCCCGAGCCGCGTTGCGGTTGTCGGGGGGTGCGCAGAAGGCGCGAGGGCGGCGGTGCTCAGCTGGCAGACCCGTCCACCTCGGTCCTCCTTTCAGTTCGCCCCGTGTTATTTCTCCGGGACTCTTGCGCGCGAAAGCGACGCTTCTCGACGCTTGGTTCCCGGACCGATTCCTAGATCGATCACCGCCCGGAAAGTCGCGGGACGAACGCAGCAATCCCGCTTGATAGCCTCGAGAAGCCCAGTATCCTTCGGTGCACCATCGACACACCGTCTACGCACCGTCTACGGCAGCGCGCGTGCACGAGTCTCTCGCAGGGTAAATCGATCGATTCCTGGCAGCGTGTCCGGGAACGTGTCGCGACTAGCGGCGATTTTCGACGATCGTTTCAGACGTGAGCTTCCCGATAATTTGCTAATTTCGCGACACCTCGTTGCCGCCCCTCTTGGCTGACCCCTCTGGCTTGGGTGCTCGTGTTATTGTTTGTTTGATCTTCGTCGAGGAAACAAACCTACCGATTCGTCACCTCCGAATGTCCGTAAACTAATTAGACTAATCGTTCGGGAATACGTTTGTTATTGTAATTAGCTAACGAGGCGTCGCGATTAGAGTTCCGACACCGAATTCCTTTGGAGAATCCTAGAAACGCGTGATCTCGGTTGGAAAATTGAACGTTTCCGATTGAGCGGAACGGTAATGGCTCGCGATGACTGACCCTCGGAGCAGCGAAGGTGGGTCAGAGTCACCGTGTTGATTCGCCGCGATTAGATAGGGTTGGTCGGTCAATGCGGTTCACAGGTTCAAGAGACAAGTTCGTCAATGAGACCCGGTGACCCAGATTCTCGATATCTGCCTCAATTTCGCGGCGACGCGACGTGGGGTGTTCCGCGCGACGGTTTCAGGAACAGCCCCTCCCTTTCAACTGGGACACTTCGGTTGACTCGATTCAATTAAATTCCTATCGATCCGACGACGGTGCACGCTTCGCCGTTTCACTCGAATCTCGTCGTCTCCCTTCGGTTTTTTCCATTCGAGTTTCGAAATACGTCTCCAGGCTTCCGTACAATGGAAACCGTCTCTTTTCTCGTCGATTAAGCAGGTTCAGGTGTTCGCTGTATCACACGTTAACGGGAATCGAATTCCAAATAGGCCGGTGTCTGGAATTTTGTTTCTGTTTCTGCGTACGCGTCACCTGTTGCTCAAAATGGCGCCACGGGGGTCAAGAACCTGGACGAGACCGTCTCGTTTTTTCAGCGTTGTTCTTTGGAACGGGTCGAAGGATTCTTAATGCTTCTCTAATTTCTGCGTATAAATTAGTGTGTCTGTTGCTCAAAGTTGCGCAATCGCCGAAGAAACTTAACGATAGGAATCTCATTACTTTCGCAAGTTCCTCTAGGACACCGGAGTTTCCGCGCAGCGAAATGTTTGTTTATCTTCTTGAACATCGCCTCTCCGTGTTATTCGTAACGCGGCGCGCAAAGTGAAATTACCGTAATTCGTTCGATGAAATCATAATCCTTCGTCGTTCGCTCTGATTGGGGTCACCGGTGACCCAGACGGCGTAAACTCGTTCTTTAATAGGTGGATATCGATCTTCCCGAAGGCCGCGCGAAAAATCAACGAATCTCTCGAGATTCGCAAGGTCGTTTTTCCCCTCCGGCACCTATCTCTTCGTCCCCTCGGCCGATCGAGCGTTATTCGCGATTTCAATTCGGAAGGACAACCGGTGCGGAGCCTTCGGTGTACCCCGTTCTTTGTTCCTTATCTCCCTGCGACCTTGGCGGACCCGGCCTTGGCGAGATCTTTGAGAACGGTCCCCGGGAAAGGTGAAGCGATCATCAGTCGCTTCGCGCGCGTCACCGAGTCGTTGCTTCGGGTGTTCCTGCCGTCTCCGTCGATCATTCCGTCGTTGTCATTAGCCGCTTAACCGTGCCACCGAGTCCTCTTCGTTTCAGTGTGGCCGACGAGCCCGGGACAAGTTAGATGTTCAGTCATCATAAAAAATCAACGAATTTATCGATTCTAATTCAAAAAAGCTCTCGCGGGCTGTGCAGTTGAATCAGTCAACGAGTATACACGGCGAACGATAGGCGAACGCACCGGTACCTGCATATATTCGAGTAAACAACTAAAGCGAAATGAAAAAGAATCGCGCGTTTATCGAAACGAACGAAGTAATTCATCGTTGAAACAGCTAGTATCGCTTCGAGTTCTCTTTTCCAAGTTTTCCTTTGTGACCCTCCGTCGATCTTCTGCAACGGGATTCCTTGAACGGCGAGGAAATGCTGAGAGCGGCGAAATAATTTTTCAGATAGTTTCCTAAATCGACCGTAAGTGTTTCCACCTTTTTCATCGTCGGAATGCGCATTATTCCATTGAACGAATGATTTGATAGCGGCAGCAATCCGAGAAAGTATATAAAGTGTAACCGTAGCGTCCGTGTTAAAACGGAAGGACGGCGCGAACGGTCCTTCGCGGTTTCCCGTAACGCGTTACGCGTTTCTGCGCCGGCGAAAGAACAGAGGAACGATCTAGGAAATACGAAACGGTATGCAAATGTGTAACGTAAGCATAATGAATCGAGACGCAACCTGCAAGGACGTCGGAGCACCTTGCTGACACCGCGGGGATAGTCGAAAGAAAAATTATGCTAATAACGGAATCGTACGGTTCTTCTATTGATGTTGCTTCGATGAATTGATTTTGAAACTCGTCTGCGGGCGAGGACGACCGCTTGATCGATTTCTTTCTGATCTCGATCTTAATCAATAGTCTTTCGGCTCGACGCGTAGGTTGCCTCTGAAACATTCGATCCGACCCGGTCGAGGAATTTCTCCTCGATCCTCCATTCATCTGGACTGTTAGTTGGCCAATTAAATCGGGTAATCGAGGGTCCACTGTATATCGTTTTGCAGCAACGAACGAATCATTCCACGTGCTTTAATTGATCTACCCCCTATCTAGCTCGTTAAAGCAACCGGAATTCCTGCAGGGCAATCTGTCTCCGGGCCAGCGTTCAACGAGGAACGATTAACGACGGATTAAAGAAAGAAAACGTCACGCTGTCCTGTCACGTAACGCAATCAGTGTTCATTAGGCCTCCCGTAATCCTGGATCGCTGGAACACCCGGCCTCCCCTCGGACCTTCATCGGGGACACTGGATTTCGCGCGTTCACCGCCACGAGACCGTTTTTATGCGTCAACGATTCTTTCGCGGCGAAGATAAATAGACGTTGTTCTCGATGACGACGGTTAATTGCCGATTAATGCGACGGTTGGCGTGTTAAGTACTATTCGCTGTAAACTTTGGTCAAGGGAGGATTTTCTCTCGATGGAAGTCGGAACGGACAAAGTATTTCTTTACTGTGCAAGACTGTACGACGAGATCGGCACGAAAGGAACCGCCGGACAAAGAATGCACTGTCAGAAGCCTCGTCGAACGAACATTTTGAATCGACGTCGTTCACGGCGCGCGCCGGTATTGGCTAACAACGATCGGAGCAGAAAACAGTATATTTCAATTAGGAAATAGCTGGGTCACCCACCGTGTCGCTTCGCTAATTCAATACCATAAAATTCTCATTAGCTCTCCTCCTGCGCGACACTGTTGCGTTAGCCGATCTCGAAGGAAATTTCCTGCTCGCACGGTGTAATTATTCAATCGCGTGTATCTCTGTATTTTTAAGCGAAATGCACTTGTAGCGCCAATAATGTTAGATAATATTTGTCTAGTCCACGACGGAGTGGCTTAAACATTGAGTAATGTTTATAAATCGTTGACCCAGTGTCCCCATTGAAGATAACGACGCGTTTGTTGACAATCGATCGGGAATTGTTTATTTCCACGGCGGAGCGAGAAAACGAGATGTAAAGCGTGACCTTAGGCGATCGGCGAATGATGTCATTGGCGATCGGCGAGGCAATAATCGCGTCTAAAACGTTTTAGCGCTGTCCGTCCTCGTCCGCCGCTAATTTAAATATCATCGCACGAGATCGAAGACCCGAGCGGCGTTTCGAAACGATCGAAACACTTGTCCAACCGTTGAATTCGCCTTTCGGAATTGAATTTTCAGATGCTGGCGATAGCGCTGTTGCTGGCGGCGATGCTGTCGGGCTACGAAGCCGAGGGTAGCGTCCTCGTCGCGGACATGGCCATGTCCAGGATGGTGGAACTGAACGCGGACGCGCCGTTCTGCGCTCTGTACACCGACCGCGGCGTCATACAGAAGATGATTCTCGGCGCTGATCCGAAGAAAGTCCGGCAAATCTCCACCAATCTCGTCAAGGACCTCGAGGAGACCTGCAAAGCTTCCCGAGACAAGGGAAAGGTACTGTCTCCGCGCCGCGAAATGTCAGAGGCGGGGATCGCTCCCCGGCGATGTCATGTTTTCACGAGTCACGTGTACCCTGCGCGCAGACTGCTCTTGAACTCTAAACGGGGAGCAAGAAGGTTGATCTCGGTGCTGATTGGCAAACTCCATCGTCGCTTTGCACAGCAGAATTTCGTAACAAGTCGATCCGACGGTGACGCAACCGGTCTTCTTCCGATTAAAGTCAAACAACCGTGTTACCCTGCAATTTGCCTTTCAAACTGACCGCACAGACTACTCGGTTGTAATGTTCCGCAGATTGTTGGCTTGCCGAGACTCGTTTCAACTTTAACCTGAACTAGCAGTATTTCAGGTTTACTTGAAAAAATACCGCAACATAGATTTCTGCCAATACGCTAATTGGACGCACTAAGTAAAACCGCCATGCTTGTACGACGGCGTTGCTCCGTTGAGGGTTAAGTTGTAAATTCCTTTCTCTACTTATCGAAGACAATAAGAATTACGATAAGTGTAAACTTACGCGTAAGCGTGGTACCATCGAGCAACAATTAAACGCACGAACGTTCCATTGACAGAACCAGCCCGCAGGCAGTGGGCTGATCTATCCTGGAACGAAATGGTGCGGACCGGGTACTCTGGCCGAGTCTTACAACGATCTGGGTCACCACGCGTCGGAGGACGCCTGCTGCAGGGAGCACGATCATTGCATGATCACGATCCCCCCCGGGGAGTGCAGCCATGGCATTTGCAACAATTCGCCGTTCACCAGGTCTCACTGCGACTGCGACGCCAAGTTCCGCAGGTGCCTTCAGAACCTGAACTCGGAGGTGGCCAACACTCTCGGCGCTCTCTTCTTCAACGTCGTACAAGTGACTTGCTTCGAGGAGAGACGACCGTGCTCCCAGTGGCAGAGGTAGGGCATAATCCTCGGTTACCCGTGCACAGTGAAAACAGAATAATCGGATCGGTAATCGTTTACAGCACTGATCGCTCGCCGACTTTGATGATCTTGAAATATGTCGTGGGGGACTTGATTCTGAACATGTATGTGCGTCCACAAGATATTTCAAGGTCAAGCAAATCAGTCAGGAATCAGAGCTGGAAATAATTAACGGCAGATCTTTGAAGATCGCTCTGAAATCTTGAATCTATCGCCGATGTCTTCTTAACGGTTTCCCGACTGAATCCCTCTAGTTGCCCCCTGAAGTGGGCACATCCGCCAAAGTACGAACTCCCGGAACCACGGCGAGACCACTATGCCAAGAAGATCCTCTTTCTGAGGACGGTTCTGCAGGCTATGCGCCAGGCGCTGAAGCTGAAACAACATCTTCTCGGAGGAGCTCGATGAAACTGTAACTCTTTGGAAATTGCTTTTTCAGGGTACCGGTGGTGGTGGTGGTGGTGGTTTTTCCCAGAGCATCCTTGAACCTTGCAACAGCTAACAGTTGCGTTGACGTCGATCATTAACCGTAGCACGTCTGATCTGTTTTAGAAACGGGTACACAGAATCTGTGTCGAACCGGTTGTGCTCGCAGTTCCATTTCCGTCCCAGCGATAAGTATGTGCCGCTGATGCCTCTGAACATCAACTAGCTACTGCGAAAACGCAAGAAGAACGGACCCGACAGCCTTTGAAGAGCTGTTCCAGTTAACAGAGTTTGAGTGAGCGGGATAATTGCGCGCACGTTTCACCATTTGTTCGTTTCACCTGCGCACCACGCTTGTGTGTTCTCCTCGAATGAATCCCGGGACACGAGGAGCGGAACGCCGGCGTCCGTTTTCATTCGGGAGAACGACGAGCTCGGTTCAGTTTTTCTCATTCCGATCCACACACGCGTAAAACAGGGTTCAATTGAAAGTCGATGAACCTGCTCTCGAAGGTATCAATAGGAATTAGTCGATAAAACGGGTCCACTCGAAACTGAGAAACAATTATGGAAATGTGACAACGCTCGGGTTCGTTACACGTCGGCCGGTGTCCTTGCGATTCCGCCGCGATAAACGCGTGCACGCGTCGAGGTCAACGCGTGCGGGTCTCTTCGTTCGCCCTTCTTGCGCCGCTTTTTACCGGTGAAACGCGGCTCGCGAGTAAACAAATTTTAATCGGCCTCTTCGGATCATCGGCTGTATTCAACTTGAGGAAACGAAGCGAAGGGCGATCGGTGTAAAGCATCGTCGAGGAAATTCCGGATCTTTTTACAAGTCCGCGCGAAGTTGATTGAATCGTCGATGCAATCCACATTGAACATGCGCCGTCGGTAATGCGATGTTACAATTACTGCTCAATTTTACTCTTTAATTGTATGCAACTTTGAAAATAATTGCGATAAACCCTCTGGCATCGTTGCGCGAAATTCTCATATCAGGAATGCTCGGGTAGCGCACAATGGAAATTCAGCGAACGAACCAAAGATAATTCGGACTGTCGTTTTAGAGACGGTGAAAGGGGGTATTATAGCAACTATGTTACTTCAACAAGGTTCGCGTTTCTTGCATATTACTCGTCGCCTTTGCTATCCCGCGAAATGTGCATGCCATTGCACAATGAACGCGTAGCATTGCAACGATCCCTTTTAGATTAAGCTCCTTCGTTAAATTGATGAAGCAGCGGTATCAAGTGTCTTCGATTTTATCGGAGATTCGATGTTTCCCATTTTCCTCGATGAGATTCGATTTGGGAAAAATTGTGATCGGAGGGGCAGAGAGTTATGAAGTATCTTGCGATCGCTTACGCATCAGTTTAACGAAGTTTTAAAGCACCAATGGATTCCTCAAGGTTTACGATTTTCTATCTTTGATAGTTTAACGGTGTTTCTACATAGATTACACCAGTTTGAACAACTTTTCAAGTTCTACGTAGCGTAGCTTAGCTAGTAGCGTTTTAACCGTTTGAATACTCCGCAGTATAATTTGATATATTCAAACATACAATTATCGGATCAACTTATCTAACTATTTTTAATAGTGCGTAGAGAGAACATAGATATTTAACAGTTACAGTACGAATGAATTAATGGCGACGATTTTGCACAATCTTTACTGTGATTCAGATAATTCAGATGTAAGCTTGCTACAGTTTTACGCGTAGATTTAAGCAACTGTCCGTTATTTGCGGCTCCACAGTCGAAATGACCGATAGAACCAGAAAAGATATCCGGAAACTGGCGTTACAACCCAGGACGACACCCGGATTTGTTAATACCTCCAGAAGGTCAGCCGGGAAAACGTGCAATTAATCAACTGAGTTACAATTAACTTTCCACGATACCTCAGTGACATTATTATTTCCTAACGTCCTTCAATCGACTTTGATGATACGGTACCGATCTCCATAATGCAATGAAAGCTGATGCGTCGACGTGAAAGACACATATCTGCATTCGACATTCTCGTGAGAAGTTTGATCGATAATCATTAAATCCACCTTGAAAGCAAGACATACCAGCGGAAATATATTTTTGAATATTTATTGTATAGTAGATTGGATTATCGAGATTGTACCGTGTTAAACGAGTGCGGGATAAATATACGTATATAAGTAGCCGACTTTTTAATTGCTATGTACAATACTAGGGTATGTTAGTTTATTATAACGTATAAGTCTTTATAAGTAATACTGCTTGTATTACGCTATTTATACATACTTTATCGCAATATGATACTCTTCCGAATTACCGTATAATTATAATGATTACCGTAAACAGTCCACGTTAAGTACACAGATGGGAATATACACATATATATATTTTAGCTCACGATACGTATCACGCTTTAATAGTGCAGCTGTTATATCTTCTGTTTAAACAAAGTTAATCCATTCCAAGCGCGAACGATTCCAAGTGATGTTTTAAGGAGAGAATCAAGTGTTGTCAGAATAAACGGCTACCTTTCAGCGGATCACATATTTCTTCTATTCTAGAATAGTGTTATCTACGCTGTAGATTGAAAGATATTTGTTTCGTGAACCGATTGATGTATTCCGAGTTTCAATGGTACATTTAAATTTCGCTGTATCGCACGCGCGACACCTATCGAGCGTAATCGACAACTCGGCGCGCTCTATACTCAGTGGTCGAGGCGCGGAGTGGGAGCGTGTCAGTCCTAGATGCTGTGATGGATGAAGTTTCGTCAAATGGTATGTCTTTTTCGAGGAAAGTTGAAAGTTCTTTACGGACGAAAGTGAACGGGTTCACAGTGTAGAAGGTGGAAAGGTTTCTAACGTCGCGTCTAAGCGAAACGATCGAACGAGGATTTCGCGTGGTACGGTGGACGCTTCGCGGATCGCGTGGGCGTCCTGCCTTCCGAGTCTCCTGGCCCACGCTCTTCACGAGACTTTATATACGCGTTCTCCTCGATTGCTACGTTCCCCGATAACATGATCGTTAGCGTACCACGTTATTGGAGATCCATAATGATTCAGGTGACACGTTTCATTAATTGACAATTAAGGAAACCCCTCGAACCGTCCTGTTTATCGTCAGCTGGCTGATATAACTAGCTTTCCCTTGGTGCTTACCTAACGTCAACCGTGAATCACGTTTCCTTCTTACCGCACGTCCCCGACGCGCCCGGTTTTTCACGGTGTCGGGACGGATTTGTTTTCGCAGCTGTTACCAGCCCGATGTTTTCCAAATTAAACGCTGAATCGAGCGTTTACGGCACCGTCGCACAGTGGTCGATTTCATGAATCTAAGTGGACAAAAAGGTAAACACCGATTGTTTACAGTTTGCTTCATAGGTCATCTGTAGGTAGATAAACACCGTGCATGAATAATTCAACTTAATATTTATTCTCTGTTCCTCTTCTGCGGAGAACTATAATCCTTTTTACATAAGACTTAACTGGAACAATCAAGGCTTCAGAACAGTCCGTGACAAAGACCTAGCAACTGAATTTTGTTCACCTATATTTGTAATATCGGTTATTGTGCATCAGATCCGTGAGAGAAGAGTACACATGCCTATGCGTATGTAAATATTTAAAACTATAAGAAAGTTCAAGGTTAGCCTATCAAGCGCAAAGTTCGAAAAGGAGAAAGTTTCTCTGTTGAATCGTGTATTCGAAAAGCTTGTTGGTATCCGGATTGTAATTTTCTATTTGATCTATGTTAGACCAGGCAAGCGGGGAAAGTGGAGGGACAATAACTTGCGCCGGTTGCCTCAATGCCATTGACGAGGATGAGTTCATCCAGGCTCTAAACCAGATATGGCACATCGACTGTTTTCGGTACATACAAGTTACAGAATAATAGATATTACTTCCAACTAGTTTATCCCAGTTAATGCGTTTATAATACTCTTAACAGTTTAAGCTAATAACATCAATATTAATTGTGAAGATACCACTAAAGTAAACTTCCAAATTTTTAGGCTTTAGAACATTGATAAAGAAGTGGAATTCCCTCCTGTCTAAACCTCCTTTACAAAATGACTGTTGCCTGCCATAGGTAACTCGACGACTCCCTTATTTCATGAGTAACCAAATGTACAAACCCGTTTATCCATACGATTGTAAATATTTTAACGTGATATTAATCAGCAATGTACTGTACATATCAGATGAGCGATTTCAATGACTTGGATTTATTTTAATTGAACTTCACAATGAACAAAGTTCTACTTTTGCAGGTGTTCGGCGTGTGATGTTGGTCTCTCATCGTGGTACTTTGAGAAGGATGGCTTACTTTTTTGCAAGGATGATTACTGGGCTGCTTACGGGGAAGCTTGCCAAGGTTGCGGCCAAATCATCACAGGTCCTGTTATGTTGGCAGGAGATCACAAATTTCATCCAGAATGTTTTGCCTGCAATTCTTGTGGAGCTTTCATTGGAGATGGAGAGAGTTACGCTTTGGTCGAAAGATCCAAACTCTATTGTGGATGTTGTTACAAGAGGCAAATGCAACCGATCAATAGGACAGCTAATTGTCCATTCGCCAGAAAACCGCACAGCATCAGACTAGTGGAAATACCCCCAAACAGTTCTGATCCGGAGAAGCAGAGGGGAATAAAACTGACATTAGACACAACTCCTAGTCCTCGAAATTGTGGAGCTTTGCTTCGTATATCAGAGTATGTATATAAACTATGTACAATATACATTTATATCCTTATATTGTATTTCTTCTGCTTACATTCGGTATTATTTATCAGAACATGTTAAAAACGATTTACCGTTTTGCTTTGTTACAAACGTTTTATTGTCACGTGTATCTGATTTCAATGCCAAGAGTAAATTTTAATTATTGAAAAGTATACGTATTGCAGTTCTAAAAGGACCAATAATTTTGTACAATATGAAATTATACCTAATAAAGCTTTTCTAAAATTCTTAACCTTGCATGAATAATTCTGTGGTATTTAAGAACTGCTATAGATTGCAGCCTCTAATAACTTTGAACTAAAACACAGGTTAATGAGAAATGTTCGTGGAAAGATCAGTAAGCTGCTGGCCTCTGTGATGGAGGTTCTATTTAGGCTATGCTGCCACTTCTCTAATCATAGGTACAGCATAACAAATAAATAATATGCACTAGATATTGTGTCTTTTATTAATTAGGTGTGTGTACTTGGTAGTTGCTACTTAACTGCACGTGAAATACATATCTTGTGCAACATAGGTATCTTGTTTAAAATATTTAATTGTTCATTTAATAATATATATACATATTATACAATCTCGTAAGCATGTAACATATCCTGGATGAAATGATTGTTCATACATTTCATTTTGCAGTATATGATTGTACTACATTATACTAATTTCAAGACCTTATTTATCTTCCACATATGTATGTGTTTATTACAAAAAGTTTAGCATTTCGTACGTTGTATATGTCGTGCCTATTCTGTGTATTAGTTTATGAAGGATGCAAGAATGCTATTCAATATTCAACAATAGCTTAATCTACAAATATCTGCCCTGTTTCCTATTGTAATACAATTGTATGTGTTATTTAATATGTGTTCCGATATCAATTAAATGCACACGAAACATTGCATGTATATTGTCACAACACTATTTACAAACATTGGAAATGTCACGCGCAACGTGTTGCAGACTGAATGTATCCAGTGATCTCATATCTTTACACATTGGGGATCGAATACTTGAAGTGAACGGTACTCCGGTAAAGGATCAGCCCATAGAAAGTATAGAAAACCTTATACAGTATTCAGATACAGTTCTACAGGTGAGTTTTTTGTTTCATAAACGAATTGTCGCGCAATCCTTAATTCTGACTGTGAATGTGGATACAAATGCATTCATTTTTCAGTTGACCATCGAGCATGATCCGGATGCAGTGTCACGAAGACCAACCTATTCTTCACCGTCTGCGGCAATGTTGACGTCGATTGGAAGTCCAAGAACCAGTTCGGAAAGTAAAGAACGGTTATTCAAACGGCGAGATGAAGGATACATCAGCGGAACACGCAGCAGACAACTCAGGAGGACGCGAGATCCTATGCACAAGGAACGCAGCAGTTCCATGTCGCGACTGCTCGACGGGTACAAACGAATAGAAACATTTTTCGTAATAGCAAATATCGAACTACAGTACTGTAGCGTATAATATATTCCAGGTCTTCGGCAAATCCCACATGCGACTTGAGTAGGACAAGGTCCTTTCGGGTCGAGCCAAAGAACCAAAGGATATTTCGTGCCAGTGATTTAGTAAAAGGTGAACTCCTAGGTACAGGGTTCTTTGGTCAAGTGTTTAAGGTTACACACAGGGACACGAACGAAGTTATGGTGCTCAAGGAATTGTACAGAGTCGACGAGGAAGCTCAGAAAAACTTCTTGAAGGAGGTAAGATCATTCTATAGACGCTGTTAATTTCTCAGTGCTCGTGCAGTCACCACGTAACAATTGTATCAATTCATTAGGTGGCCGTGCTGCGTTCCTTACATCACAACAACGTTCTCCGATTCATCGGAGTTCTGTACAAGGACAAAAAGCTTCATTTGGTTACGGAATACATAGCGGGTGGAACGTTACGAGCTCTGCTTCACGATACAAACGAAATCTTGCCGTGGGAACAGCGAACGTCCTTCGCGAGAGACATTGCCTCTGGTATGGCTTACCTACATTCCATGAATATAATTCACCGCGACTTGAATTCGCACAACTGTTTAGTGCGCGAGGATAAGACTGTGGTCGTTGCTGATTTCGGTCTGGCAAGGATAATACAGAACGGCAATTCTCCGGATAACCGTAAATATAGTAGACATTCCGACGGGGAAGCGAAAACATCGAAAAAGGAGCGAAAGAAGAGGTACACAGTGGTGGGAAATCCGTATTGGATGGCTCCCGAGATGATGAAGGGCAACAAGTACGACGAGAAGGTCGATATATTCAGTTTCGGTATCGTCGTGTGCGAAATTATAGGACGAGTTCAAGCCGACCCTGATTATTTGCCGAGATCCTCGGACTTCGGTCTAAACCAGAACGTTTTCAAAGAGAAATTCTGTTCGAACTGCCCGGAAACTTTCTATAGGATAGCCTTTCTCTGTTGCGATTTGAATCCCGACAAAAGGCCGCCGTTCGAACTGATGAAGGTTTGGCTGGAGAAATTGGCGATGCATCTGGCGGTGGGCGCCGAGTTACCGTCAGACCTGGAGTTTGATATTAGGAACTATATCGGGTCCAGCACAAGTACCAGCGAGTCGACGACCCCGGACGCCCTCGCGCCGCAGTTGAAACCCATAAAGGAGGGGCAGGTTCACCAAGAGAAGAAACGGTGCAGCGGCTGCGACGACAGCACCCTCGAACGCGAGGAGTCCGTTCAAAGTGGTAACACGTTACAAGTGCCTGATGTGATCGGTTCGAAGGGAAGGTATACGAGGCAGAACAGTAAAACGAACGAGTCGCCTGGGAACGCGGGTCGATATTCGCGTCAGAATTCCAGGTCCAAAGATACCAGCGAGAAGCCTGACGTAATTATCTCTCCCGAAACTAGCGGGTTCGCCGGCTGTTTCGCCAGGCAGAGGTCGAATGAATCATCGCCCCGGCTTTCGAACGACAAAGACGGTTGCGTCAAGCAAAACGATCAAACCGAGTGTAACTTGAAGCGAATAGCCACGATCGAGAAAATCAGGTACGTGGGCAGAGCCAGTCCGTGCTCGTTATCGGACAGTCCTGAATACATTATCGATAATAAATGCTCGTACAAGGTTAACAATATTAACAGCAAGTCGGAGAAACCCAACGACTATCATCTGGGATGCCACGCCAGAACGAAGTTGGAGAGCAAATTCAAAATACCGGACGCGAATTCTGTTGGCTCGTATCTGAGGCATATCGGCAAATCTATGACTGCCACGGAGAAAGATAATAAAGTGGAAAGTCAGAATGACAGTGACTCGAAGAAGGTCAACAACGAAAGCGCGAAATCGGTTGGTTCCTACCTGAGAAGGACAAAGATTTCGCCGACAAAAGAGACACCAAAGAGCGCATTCTCACCGCAAAATAATCAATCCGAAGCTGGTACTTCGTTGCAATCAAAAGTAACTGTAAGCGCAGGGGAAACGAACGAGAATGAGCCGGGGAACGAGAGGAGGGTGATCAGGCAGGACAGCAACGTCTCCGACATTGGGAGCATTCTGTCCAGGCAAGGGAGTCTGACAGTATTAGACTGCTCGGCGAAGTACAAGGACATAGCGTACAAAGAGTATTCTCCGTTTAATACCTTGCAGAAGGAAGATCTCCGAAAGAACGTCAATCTTCATTACACGGATAGTCTTTACTCGAACACGAGTCTCTCGAAGAATGAGGATTTCCTTATATACAACACAGAGAACGAGACTAACGCCGAGAAGAAAAAAGACTGCGTCGCGTCCATCCAAGACTCCGGTAAGCTAGAGTCTGATTCTAAGAAGTCTGTGTACGACAGCAAGATGCCCAACTCGTTGGCGGATTACAGCGGATGTTACAAGAACGTGGATCTCTGTAGACAGGACAGTTTCGGTTCCGACAGCGCGGTGGGCACCATGAGGAGTGATTTCTTCGCGGACCTAGACTTCGGTCAGTTGAGGGACGGTAGGCATACACCGGATCTGTGTCACACACCTGACCGGTGTTGCACACCGAACCGGGCAACGTCGCCGATCGAGAGCACAGCCTTGTGAGACGTCGGGATTGACAGAGCACCGGAGTAACGTACTATCTTTATAACAAGACAAAAAAAGGAAACGAATCTCACCCTACTAATTTGATCTCTGTGAGCTAGCAGTTTAACTCTTTTCTAGAACTGGTAGGATAACTCGTTTAGGTTTTAACTGTCGTAACCCCGAGAAACCATATGGGCCGTTCAAGTGTCGTATTCCTCCTGGAAAATGTCGCCGGCATCGCGCGAGAACGCTCGGACGAAACAAGTATTATTAACAATTTGACGTCCAGTATTAGTGAATCTTACTGCTATTGGTTTCTATGGTCTTCAAAGTATTTTCGATACTACGTGTATGTCAGTGGTGCATTCCTGCATAATCTTGCCTGGCGGTTTTCTACGAGCGCGAGTCGATTGTAATTTATAAGACTAACGAAAGCATTCCATCCAGAATTCTATCTGATGCGTTCGAGATCGGTAGAACTAAAACGCGTGCTTAGAGAAATATGGTCTAAGAGAGAGAGAAAGAGAGAGAGAGAGGGAGAAAACTCACCTGTTTCTCCCATTTTCGGAAGTACGGGATTATACTTTAAAGTTGTAAACATTCTGTAGAGTCACTTTGTAGAGTAGAATGTAAAGAAAGAACGATATCTTTTATTGGGTACATATGTACATCGTGCTGTAAAATATTCTCCACATATACGATGGTGGTGTGCATGTACAGATGATCGACATGTATAAAACAGGAATCGAGACACGTCAATTATATCTTTGTTACCCGTCTCGACGATGAAACTCTATGCCAATTTGATATTGATTATCTCCGTTCGTTCCGAAGGATTTCGACGTTGCGCGTTATACTCATTGTTCTTATTTATTTCATCGGAGACACACCGGATACTCGCATTTTGCCGTAGCAAAGATATAAGGGATGCTAAAGATTATATAGTATCATGTGTATAATACGAAGAATGTACATATAATTTTGTATATATACTCCAACGATTCGTCACGTTCAAAACACTGTTTACAAAACATATATTTAACAGGAAAAAAAAGAAGCTTTATATTGATAACCTAGAGACGGAAGTTCTTTTGATACTATTAAACGAAAACATTGTACTTCTATTCTAATCGTAAGCGAAAATGTTCCCTAATTTTATCGAAAATAGAATGGAAAGCGAGATGCAGCATTTAAGCTATAGTTTACAGTTGAATTAATGATTCTTCTGCTGAGAGCAAGAGAGAATGAGCGAGAGAGTGAGAGAGCGAGAGAGAGATATTATATATATATATATAAGATAAATTTGTTTTTATACCAAGTATTTATAAAAGAATCTTTGGCAATTTGCGTTGCATGCGTTCGAAAGCAACTATCGTTTACTTTCGTTAATCGTGTTTTCATTGCTACTCAACGATTCTTTTAATTTCACTTTTTAATCGGTGCGTTCGTAAACATTCGGAGTTTATTTTCTTTTTTCCTCTGTATCTGTTTCCGGTAGAAAGACTATTTTATTGATCGGTACGCGGCTGTTACGAAAGAGAAAAGAGCATTTCAATTAATTACACCAAATAAAAGTTTATTATCTGTGATAAAAAGTGTTTTGAAGCTGTCTGTAACAGAACAGATTGTCCGAAGCAAACTGAAAGGGCCGCCGGCCAACAAAGGAACCCCAATTACTTGCAACGCCACACGAACGAGCAGGGAGGCGATTCGTTTGAAATGTTATTTCCGCGGATGACACGTGCAATAAACAACTATGCGAGCGACGCTTGTACCAGACAAGTAAAAACAAACACAAGTAATTACGGCTTAACGGCGAATCTGTGCGAAAAGTATCGAATACCTAAAGCGTGGAACGTTACTCGAAACAATGGAGACGCTCGAGATAATTGTTCGATCCGGAGAAGAAAGCGTGGAACGTTTCAAAGTCCTCGGGCAGTTTCAAAAATTGAAATTCGTCGATGCGTCTGTAGAATGTCTCGAAGTGTGCGCCACGATCCCAACGATAGGGAAAATCGATCGAAGTGTCTCACTTTTGGAGAACTCCCGGAACGAAGCGTGCGGTGTTTAATCAAACTGCGTAGCGGAGAGGACTAATAACCGAGCGAATGTATTAATAATCGCAAGTATATTATGTAAAGCGGCAGAGACGAACTCGTTGCGAAACGCGTTCGGCGAACAGTATTAGACTCGTTCTCGTTGCTTTCTCGTGGATAGGCGCATGGCGTCGATTGAGAGATATCAGTGCGGACGTCATGCCTGAAGATGTCTATATTCGCAGGACTATTCGTGGTCGACCCGTGACGAGCGTAGCGTAGAGGTCTGTAGACACGCGACGGGCACAACGGAGAACCGCTCTGTACACTTGTGTAAAAAGAGGAAGAGGAGCCTCCGCGACGAGACGTTAGACACATTATTTTTATAGGGTGCGCAAATCGGTACGCTCCTCGCGCTCGAAGACGACGGGAACCTCGAACGCGAGGAGTCGACTGTTTACAAATTATTTTTCTTTACTCGGCGAGAAACGCATGTAACGAGATCGAAGCATAAGCCATTACTCGATGTAACTCTGTTGAAATGGAAAACCGAATTGAGAAGTGGACTCTCGGCGGACGGTCGAGATACTCTTGATCGAGGTTGAACAGTTTCGAAGGGAAATTTCTTTTTTATCTTGACGTTTAACAAGTAGAATTAAACGAGCAGCGATGCTCGCAGTTAATAAAAATATAGGTACGCGTGTCTTGACTTGATTCTTTCATTTCGAATATCCAACGGATCGAGAAGTTTGCCTGGCGGGTCTCTGCTAGCGGAACCGAGAAAAACTACTGAGTTCTCGAGGAGAAGCAATAATTCGTTCTGTCGGGTTCAACGGGGACTAGCCGATGCGTTTGGGAACGGACTGGAAACGATTCTAGGATAGAGCGTTGTCGGAGGAGGATGATTTTTCTATCGAGTTCAGTAGCCCTGGTCATCGACGACCTTTCCGAATAATTTCGCGTGCCGAAACTAATGCAAAACTAGGGAACAATATGTTTCTGATTAACATTCTAGTAAAACGGAGAAAAGAAAGGAAAAATAAATGGTTGAGAGTGTAAGCGGCGTTTCATTTGCTTCATTCCTTGCGTGGCATTCGAATGTTATGTTAAGAGGAACTAAATATTAAAGAGAGTTTAAAATTTAGTCAATTTATAATGAAATATACGATTTAACGCAAATAGATTGTTTATTGAACTCCTATGTACTGGAATTAATAAAACTTTATAATTCGATTCGGAGATAAAAGTATAGAGCATTTTGGCGTTTGATCTTGGAAAGTTGTCAAAGTCCCAGAAGCGAGCTTGAAATAATACCGTAATATAATCAGTAAGAGTTTCAGTAGTTCCCCAGTAAATTAAAATATAATTTCTTTAATTTAATTCCTTTATGGTATCACTTTGAGCTCTTCGACGAATGATTCTTGCCGACTTTTACATTGTACTTTATGAGAAACGCGGCAGGATTCAAATGCTTTGGAAAATTTTGTAATTTAGATGCTGGCGCCTATGGCGGCAAAACGCTCAAACTGTTAGCCAAACGTTATCGACAGGTGAGTGCACGTCGAAGACTGGTAGCGCCTCTAGCGGCAAAATGCTCAAACTGTTAGTCAAAAGTTATCGACAGGTGAGTGAACATTTGATGACTGGTGGCGCCTCTGGTGGGAAAACGCCCAAACTGGTAGCCAAACGTTAACGACAGGTAAGTGAACTTCAAAAACTGGTGGCGCCTCTAGTGACAAAAGACTGAAGCTGATAACCAAACGTTACCGACAGGAGAATGCACTTGTAAAACAATGGAATCTTTAAAAAAATGCTAGAACAAACAGTACAATCTAATAATGTTACATATCGCTACTATTTTACAAGTGCACTGACCTGTGAATAGCGTTTGTCTACCAGTTTGAGTGTTTTGCTATTAAAGACACCAAAAGTTTTCTAAGTGCACTTACCTATCGATAATATTTGGCTAACAGTTTTGGAGTTTTGCCACCAGAGGCGCCACCAGTCATCAATGTTCACTCACCTGTCGATAACTTTTGGCTACCAGTTTGGGCGTTTTCCCAGCAGAGGCGCCAGTATCTAAATTGCAAGATTTTCCGAAGCAATTGATTCGTGCCGCTTTACAGGTAAGGTATAGTGAAAAATCCGGCACGAATTATTTGTTGATACGTTTACAGCGATACCATCGTAATGTTACGTTTATAAAATTAAATATATATGTGTTGATGGAGAGAATATCATATTAAGCTACTTTCTGGAACTTTAAACTTTTATTAAGCTCTCTATTTTGAGTTTACAATGCAATTATGAACTTGGTTTACGATACATTCAATTTCGCTTATTGAAGGATTTGAAGTAACAACAGCTGTACATTTTCACAAATTGCTTATCAATCTTATATTTTTGTAAAGAACCGCAGCAACATGATCTATTAATAATATAATCGCTGGAACTTGTATTTTCCGTAATGCATGCATAAGAACCTATCAATGAGGTTTAGTTCCCGAGTCTGTCTGCCAGATGACTATAGTGTTTTGGTGTCCATGGCGAAGCCTTTTGTCAAAATCAAGTAAAACTACAGAAATATAGATTTCCGCGCTCCAACATTATCGCAGTGCTTCACTGCGAACAATCTGAGCTCAACAACACCTAATTTCAGTCCCTAATTCCAGAGATGTTCCCGTTCCCCTGATTCCTCAATTTCCCAATTCACCGTCTGATGGCGCCGCTGAGATACTCGGCGCGCAACTTCATTATTTCGTAATATTTTTGAAAATCAATTAGCAATCGTTCGTTCCTTCTAATAACCGGTGAATCTGTTCTATCCTTGAAACTTCCCTTGCCGCACCACGAAACAGCCTGGATATTGAAAAATAACAAGCGGAATGCAGTCCACTTTAAAGCATTTTCTTCTTTTCTCCCCAACTCTGTTCTCTTCCAGCCGTTTCACCCCTATCCTTCGGAAATTCGAACAAAATGCACTCCACCGTCTCGTCGAAGCAACGATACGTACCACAATTTCGAAAGAACGCCGGAAATATTGAAAAGTCTTGCAGCGAACTGTCCACGGCCGATCGATTTTCAATGAGAATCGCCGGTGACAGATCGCGCGGCAAGTTTATCCATTGCGGTGCAAGACAAATTGACGTAGCGAAGTCGGATGACCCTCTTAGGTACATCGGTGGCTGACAAACTGGCCGGAGCCCTCTTACAACCCTCTCCGCTGCCAAATTATCGGACTCCTGTGGACAGCGAGCCCATTTATACTGTCCACTAGCTAAGACTTACTAGGGCTACGGATAAAGAGGATCGTACCGATCCGATCAGCCGATACTTCGCCGAAAACGAGCCCGTGATGGATAGCCCTCGCGAGTACTCCCGTTCATCAGCGATTTCGATAGAAATCGGATCGAGGGGACATTTATTTCGGCCGGCGGACCTTCCATTAAGTGAAAAACGCGTTGAAAATTCGCCGAATTTCGATTAGAATCTTCACGTCGGACTGCCGGCCGTTGCGCGAATATAAATAGGTACTTGGACGCACCCGATAAATCGGGAACCAATTTATTCGGCTATCGGTTATCCCGCGTTCCCCGCGAATCGATGCATTATCTCGAATAATCCGCAACGATCTGCACGGCGAGACCACCGAGGATTCAAGATTTCGAAGGATTTTTTCCTCCGGGGGTCCGAACGATCCCTGATGTCCCCGATCTTTAGAAATGTATTTAGCAGTTCCGAATGCCGCGGCGCTTAACTACCTTTTGATCGCACGGCCGTCTCCCGATGTACTTTATAACGTCGCGGCGCTGCACGGAATTACGCGTCTCGTTATTCTCGTCCCGTGCCGCGCCGCGTAACACAGACTGCGTCATTAACTAGAATTATTCGCGAGAAGTAAAATCCTCGCGAAACGCGCCGCGTTTTCGAACGATTCCGGCAGGCATCGTTACGATCTAGGATCACCTTTAAACCTGAACGAATTTCGGATCGACATTTTAGATGCCAACAGCACGAAGATCGCGAAGAAACGCGGTAGTCGATACGCGAAACATTCGAATAAAACAGCTCCTCGCAGGCGCAAAGGGTAAAAAATCTGTGGACCGTGCATAAGGTATTCCGAGTATCTCCAGAATGATTGGGCTCGAGGAGCCATCCCCTCGGTGTGTCCAGGTTGAACGCTTCACGGACGAAAACAGGGGAAAAAGAGAAGGTGGACGAGGTTCGTTGAACGATTGTTATTCGGAGTGCGAAGTCGGATAGCGGAACAGAGAGAGAGAGAGAGAGAGAGAGAAAAAGGAGAAGCGGCGTAGGTGGGTAGGGCAAAAATGTTAAGAGATTGGAGTTTAAAGCCGGGCGAACAATATGGCGGACGGGAATGGAGTGAAACGGGGCAGCGGGGGTGGCTGTCGGATGGAGTGAGTACGGTCGACAGTAGTTGGTGGGCTATAATAACGTATAAAGTAATTAAGGACATCGGGCGACAGCGGGAAAACGGGGTAGGGGCACGCTCGGATCGAGGGCCTGCGGGGGAAGGGGAAACGGACAGTTTAGGGAATGCGACATTTACATAGTAATTAAATCGCGGGAGCAAGTGGGACCGTTGGGGAAGATACTGGTGCTCGAGCAATTACAGACGCATTAGATTGCGGTAAGCACTTGTTTATGGCCCACCCTGGCCTACGTCGCTTCACTCGACTCGATTCCGACTGTGTTCACTCGTTCGCCGAGGCAGTTACGCCCAGGGCTTCTTCCCTTTTTCCGCCATTAACTTGTCCCTCGATAGCCGACCGACAGCCTCGATACCAAACTTCCTAAGGCAAATCTCTGTCGACCGTTAACCAACCCCTTCCGCGAGACCACTCTCCGAGCTGTTCGAAATCATCAACGATTCTGCAACTCGGAAGTCTCGCTGCAAGCGTTCAACGGTTTCCGACGAGATTCTTCGGAGCTGACGAGGAAACCTCCGTGGATCAAGAAACAACGCTGTTTCAACCCTTTCGACAGTTTTTCACTTGAAGTGATACGTTCCAGTTGGACGTGGACAAGATTCTTTAAAATTAAATTACCAAGAAATCGCGCGTAAATTAGGGAACAGCTATTTCCGATACTTCGCGTATCGAAGTAGTATACAAAGTTAAATGGTAAATACGAAAGTTCACTGGGAGTCGCCTCTCGAGCGCAAAGGGTTGATCGAATGTTTCGAAAGAATAGCTTCGAAAGTTTCTCTTTGACTCGAAACGATAGAGTACGCATGGATTCGCGAAGTTTCCTAGCCGGTGAACGATCGGAGACGCCTCGCGCTAACAGCTGGTCACCCGCGAGGGGCCCTTCCGCTTCGTTTAGCGTCGAAGACAACGATGTGTCATCGTTGTCGCTAATTGAACGTCGCACCCTTGCACAGCCAGCCATCTCTGCAGCCCCGCGACGGCCGAGCGACCTTTTAAGTCAAATTTCATATCCAATTTATACACTGGCCCGGGAAAGCGAAATCGCGGCAGCCGGACGAAATTAATAACAACAATCGTTTCAATTAGTTAATTGATCCGGCCGGGGGCGGGGGTTGTCGCGTGTTTGTTCCGGTGCAGAATTCATCGGCGAAAGGGTCGAACGAAATCTCTCTTGCATGGAAAGCTTCTGACGAAATACGGTAAAATCGATTCGCTCGAATTAACCCCTTTCCCTTGCGATAACGCGTCCGACTCGTTTTATTATCTTCCGACGACGATTAGTACATTCTAGAGCAAACATACGCGGAGTATGCGCGGAACTTCTCTGTTCTACGATAAAGTGTACAGGTCTTTAACGCGTTGAATGCCATCGGGGTCACCGGTGACCCCAACCGAATCGAATTACTATGATTCATTCGATTAAACGATGATTATAAAACATTTCTATGTTATAAATAATACTGCCTAATGCGGTGACGTTCAGATAGATGGACGTGCAATAATAAGAATGCAATCGAATGATTTAATATTATATTTTTTCTGCACAAATCGTGCGGCATTCAACGTGTCAAATCGTTTAATCGTTTTCTCTATAGTTTTCATATTTCTTACCCTCGTAATGAGTTGTTTTTATTCGCCTGTATTTCACGGATGAATGCAATCGACGGTAAAACGCGGACCGACTTTCTAAACGCTGAAAACCTGAAGTTGATCGAACGAGCTCTTCCATTAATTTCGCACGACGTCGGATAGAATGAAACTCGCAACGCTAAACAGCTTAAGGGGAGGGAAAAACCGGAGAATCCTCGACGGGACGATCGGTGTTTTCACAGGAAATCGCGCACGTTACAACGATCACAGGCGTTTCCCGTCGAGTAGCCTGTTTCCAGATTCACTCCGACTACTTGCCCCCGCGGGCCGACTTTGCTTTCCGAATAAATATTTCGATCTGTTTGCAGAAAGCGGGGCAGGGGGGGACGGCAGGGTAGCAGCTCGGGATCAAAGGAAGGGGGAGCCAGTCATTGTTAAACTACTTTGTGCCCTCGCCGGTAGCCGGTAGCCGGCCGAAAGCCGCGTTTCTGCCGAGAGACGGGCCCGAAGTCAATAAATAGACGTACGCTCGGATAATAAAACGCAATTTAGGGTTGTACACTTAGCTGGCGTTAACTCGGACTCGGTTCGATCCACTCTGGACTTTTTGTCAAGCTAATCCAAGCGTAAATCGCGCGCTCGAGCTTTGTTCGCGCGGAATTCTGATTATCCGTTTGTTTGGTCTTCCAACAGGTGTGCCGCCGTTTTTCTTCTATCGAAAATAACTCTGTACCGTCGGGTTTCCTAGCGCGAAACAGCGTCGGTTCTCCCGGCCACGCAAAAATTCGAACAATAACAAACCCTCGATAAAAGCGAACGAAGTAAACGAACTGCACTCCGCAACGTTCGCTTCGCTTTCCTTCAAACGGAAATTCGCGAAACGGACGCTCAACGCCTACCATCGCTTTTCTCTACCGGTCCTTTCGCGGAGTTAACTAATTCAGCTCGCGGTACGAGACTCCTACCAACTGAAACGGCCTAATGGGGCAATTCGAGTTTCGTGACGCGGACGACAAATTGCGGACACTCGAGAGGACCGCTCTCGTCTCGTACAAGCGTCGGATCGTTTCGATCGGTGATCGACCGTCCCGAAAATTGACGCGGACATTGTGCGAGGCCCCGGATTCCGGATCTAGATCCAGCTCGTTTGTCGGGGGACCGAGAGAAAGAGAGAGACGGAGACGGGGACCGAGAGGAAGACTTTGAACGGGCCCCCATAGAAACGGCGTTCGCCGACAATAGGTTAAAGCGTCAAATTAGGCGGTGCAGGTCAACTGCATGGGCGTCCCTTCGGCTCCGTGACTGTCGGCTGAATTCTGGCCGAACAGGGCCCCCGGATATAGGGTTGCCTCTATAATGCCATAATACAAATAAGTCAGTCAGTCAGTCGGTTGGTGCCCCGCCGCGTATACCCTAAGGTCTATTATGGTTCTTGATCTCCGACCATTATGCGTCCACCTTTCTCCCTCGATTGTTGCCTGCAAAGTCATTCGAGCTGGCTTCTGTTACCCTACGCGGTCTCGTTCTCCCGCACGGCTCCTCTCTGTCGTGCCGATGTTCTTTTCGTGGCCCGTCGACGCGCGAACCTCCTCCGCAACGGATCTGCTTCGGTAAAGATTAGCCACCCGAGAGCTTTCCGAATCGTCCCGCTGCGCTACGAATTTTCGACGATCCGAATCGATGCGCGCTACCGGTCTACTCGACTCGTTAGCTTCCGTACGCCTCTATGGCGATTCTTTTTCTATCTTCTATTTTCCATTTTCTTCGCCTCTATGGCGATTCTTTTTCTATCTTCTATTTTCCATTTTCTTCGCCTCTATGGCGATTCTTTTTCTATCTTCTATTTTCCATTTTCTTCGCCTCTATGGCGATTCTTTTTCTATCTTCTATCTTCTATTTTCTATTTTCTATTTTCTTCGCCTCTATGGCGATTCTTTTTCTATCTTCTATTTTCCATTTTCTTCGCCTCTATGGCGATTCTTTTTCTATCTTCTATTTTCCATTTTCTTCGCCTCTATGGCAATTCTTTTTCTATCTTCTATTTTCCATTTTCTTCGCCTCTATGGCGATTCTTTTTCTATCTTCTATTTTCTATTTCCTTCGCCTCTATGGCGATTCTTTTTCTATCTTCTATTTTCCATTTTCTTCGCCTCTATGGCGATTCTTTTTCTATCTTCTATTTTCTATTTCCTTCGCCTCTATGGCGATTCTTTTTCTATCTTCTATTTTCTATTTCCTTCGCCTCTATGGCGATTCTTTTTCTATCTTCTATCTTCTATTTTCTATTTTCTATTTTCTTCGCCTCTATGGCGATTCTTTTTCTATCTTCTATTTTCTACTTTCTTATTCTATCACCGATAGTGAAACCTTGAGGTACAGCTTCGCTAGTCTCGTCGTAGCTGAAAAGTTCACATTCTTTCGCGATAACAGCCTCTTCTGGACTCTCAGCGTCGACTCGTTGCAGATTCTGAAAATGGCGTCGCTTAAACTCGTGGTTTCGAACGATCCTAGGCTTTGTCCGGCATTCGTAACGGGATCGTAATCTGCAGATTCCCGGTTCCAGAGGAAATCGGTCGAGGGGAAGCGATCGGGGAGCAAGCTAATTGTTCGTCAAGGTCCGGGCAGCCTCCGGCGGGTGCAATAAGCGAGGCGGCCGCGGGATAAAGACGAAGGCCCCGATGCATCAATGTCATCGCGTACAACATTGTTCCCGGTCGCAACGACTTACCTCTAACGACGTATTTATGGCGTCAAGTTGCGGCTTAAATAATAACCAGTCGATGATGGATGGTCGCCGCGACGCGCGCGCAAAATCGACATCATTATTGTCGTTACGGGGGTTTCGTGGCTCTCCGCGCGGGAAAAGATATTCCGGGATCGCGTCCGGCGCAACGACCACCGGCAGATGCGCGATCTTCCGATATTTAACGATATCCTCGACCCTGCCACTGTGACGAACGATGAAATTAAACCGAGCTTTCGCTCGGCAACCAACGAGAACGCCGAGGTGGAAGCGGCCGAGACACGAGCACGCGACTTCGCCCGATCACGAGTGGCTCGGCGCGAATCGGATCGGACGAACAATTAAACCGGGAGGGTTTATTAACATTCGCGGGGACGCCGCCGATAAATTTGCCGCGAGTGACTTGCCACGTGGACGAGGGTCGGATCGATCGGTGCTCAAACGAACGGTCGCCGGATAGTATATTATGCAAATATTTGGCTATTAATGTTTTCTTTATGACGCCGGCAAGTAATTTGTTTCGTAATTAGTATTTAGCGTAAGAGTTATTCGTTTGGTAATTACCGCGGACGGTGGCCCGCGCAGTTTTGCATACAATTTTCATTAGTCTATCACCGTGCGTTAGAGGTTAATGCGATCGGCCCAATATCGAGATTTGCACGTAGTAAAGTGTCCCGCCGATCTTCTTCGCCGGCAGTTATTCACCGGCAATTTACAAATAAACCGCTCGAACCGTTCGACCGACGGACCGTTCGTCCTGGAAACTCCAAAGGGACGGTCTCTCGTGTCCGTCGCGCGCAAAGTATTCGAAATTCGTTGCTTCTTCGAGTTGGAATATTCGAAGGAAAGCTGAATCGTCGAACATTCGTTCTCAGAGAAGCATCGGAAGGAAACTGATGTCTGTAGATTCCGCTGTTTCCGCGATCCCCATCGGCAGATTTCGAACGAGAATATTTAGCGTCAGCGAATAATTAGCAATCGCATCTTTTCATTTTCGTCGCGGAGTGCAAGCGACGTACGCGAAACGCCGAGGTCGTTGGTGGCAAGTGAACGTGTTAAGGAAGAGAGAACGGCGACTCGGCGCGAATTCTCTGCGAACGTAAAAATGGACGGGATCGAGAGCGAGATACACAGGGTGCTACGGCCGGGCTTGATATATGCAAATGCGGCTGTGTAGGAACACCGGGATAAAGAGGGTTGCGCGCGTGATTCCGGACAATTCAAATCTTCCGGCTGCCGACGCGACGCGACGCGGCGCGGCGCGACGCGAGGGCGGCACGGGAATACGTGATTCACCATCAAATTCCACGAGTAGATGAGAGAGGAAAGAGCTCGGAGGGTTGTCGCGAACACTTTTCCGCCTCCTCGACGACTCTCTCTCCCTGTTCCTCGAAGCGATTCGCCGTTGATCGAAGGAACAAGGACGGATCGGCGTTCTCGAACCCCTTGCACCACAATTTAACGAGGCACAATTCGGCCCGTAATCGTAGCAAGCGGTGCAAAGGGTTAACGCTGGGTTCACGAGCGTTTATCGCAGGTTTTCGTATCGTTTTCCGGAAGAATCGACGCGCATCGACTTAGGTTTCGAAAGTAAAGGTTTGAAAATGGACGATTAGATCAGGCACTCTCTCCGAATTAGGAAGAAACGATGATTGAAATTGGAATTTCAGCGACGTCGAACGAAAAGCGAATCGACGCCTGGCCATTCGCAGTTTCTTGGCCGTGTTTCGACCCCCACTGTTCGTTCCCGAGGCGACGACAATGTCCGCGGGAGCGATCGTTAGGATAATTCCGCAGGAAACTTTGTCCGGCGTCGCCATTATTCTCGGAACGAGATAACCGGTTAATAAAACCTCGGAACGGTTACATCGGGCGCGCGCGTTGTTCGATTAAAAGGATCCCTGTCCTCGCGCCCCGCGGACGATCCCGGTGCAGCGCCCCGTTACTGCGAATCGACCGTTTTATTACGGCGTAATAAAAGAATAAATTACAGGTTATCGTCCCGTTTAAATGTGAAACAGAGAATCCATATTGTCCGCGACGCGTATTATCTCTAATAAACCGATACGCTCGACGCAAGTATTTTCGCCAATTGCGCCCCAACGGTTCCGCTTTACAGCGGCGCGCCGCGATTACCGCGATTACTATGAAACTCCGAGCAAGATATTCGTTCTCCCGATAAGGAGCGACGTCGAAACAACTTTGGAAGTAAAGAATCGCTGGGATCGGTTGTAAATATTCCCACTTTCATTTCGGGATCCGCTTCGCTTCGCGTCGCGTCGGTTCGAGCGCAGTCGTTAAACTTCTTATTAAACTGCGCGACCATTGTCGCTGCAGTTCAGACACTTTTACCGTGCCCGTTGTTTCACCGTGATTCCGAGTGGTCTTTAATCTTGTACGATCCTCGGGGTGCACGCAATTATTCGATAAGCGGAGACGGATCGTGTCATTCGATAGGTATAAAGATTATTCGCGAGTTAATACGCCTGTTCACGGTTTATCTTATCACCGTCCCCCTTTGTTTGAACGTTCAATTATCTGGCACGATCTCCTCTGCCCTTGAAAATCTCTCGAAAAGGATCGCTCGAGCGTTCAATCGAATCGATCGGCCGTCGCGCATTCTTCACCGTTCCGAATAATCGAGAATCAACCGATTTTCGTGTCAGCTCGAGGAGAATTTCTTCGAGCGTCTGCGATACTAGAGTTTACTCGTCTAATGTTTCGCGTATCGACGAATTGGGAAAGCTCGTTAGCCTAGGTACGATTGAAAGAATCTCCAGCGAACAAAGTCCCACGGCTAAAATGATTATTCGTTTCCAATGCGAGCAATATTCTCGCGCGATTACGCCGGGATCGTGACGCGACGACAACGGGGCCAGCGAGAGGAGGGAGGGGCCGGAGAGTGGCGACTGTATGGTTATTCCATCATCTGCCGTGGAACACGATGACACGGATTACCGGGCGGCGGGGCCGAACGATCGGGCCGCACGGCTAATAGAATGCAATCATCGGCGTGTAATGATCGGGGCACAATGCCGGACCCCCGGGGTCCCCGTGCAAAACGACTTCCTCGCCGGCAGCCGAACCCACCCCTCTCTCCGCGCACCTTTCCGCCGGGCGATCGCCTTTTTCCGGCGCGCGTGACATCCTTCCTCGTTAATAAAAGCCGATCACGCGTGAAATTAGCCGGCATTTATCACTCCGGGACCGACCCCGGCTCAATTATCGGTTTATGTCCCGTAAAACGAAATGAAACGCGCGAGTCCCGGGGAATTTCGGGAAACGGCCGACGGTTTCTCGTTTACAGGTGACCGGCCGGATCGGCGGTACGAAGACGACGCGAAGATTCGTTCGTTTCCTGGCCCATCTGAATTTCAAATTATAGGGTGGACTCGGTCGAATAGAATCACGGGATGAAATGTAGAAAAATATACTATTAACCCTTAGCACTCCAGGTTGTTTTGTAATCTATCAGCAATTGTAACTAGTTTTTGTAGCATTCCTAGCGAGAATTAGAAATGCTGTAACATTTCTTCGATCTTTTATTTTCCTTTTCAATGCAAAATTTGGATGTGTGAAAAATCGAATAATTTTAGGGTAGTTTCTTTAAGATTCATTAAGATATTTAATATTACGACTGGTGCATTGGAGCCTACAGAGTTCAAAGGGTTAATCTTGTATAATTATAAGATATCGGTACGCCGACTGTCATTACTTCGTACACCTTCCCTACGTTTAACCCTTTGCACTCCAGAGGCGCCTCTAAGTCACCAAATGATTCGACACAGCAAAACTGTAAACCTTGATATTTAATATTAAACTTTGTATAACGCATCAATGTACGAAATATCGAAAGAAAATAGTTCTCTTCCTCGACGCATGCGAGATTTCTTAATTCGATCTAAGAAAATATCGTCTGTATCTCGTTAGAAAATACTGAATATTTCCGGTGAAAAACTCCTGGAGTGTAGAGGGTTAATCCAACGCATCTTCGACCGCTTCGAACCATTCGAGGAATAAAATCCGTCGCCGATGAACCACGAGTCGAAGACCGACTAGGGTCTCTTCATAGCTCTCGAAAACAACCCCTGTTTGCGTGTACGTGTCCGTAGACGGCCGTATACGTGCTGGTGTATCGTCACCCCCTATTTCTCTCTGAAAATGTTTGTTTGAAAGTCGGGCGGGACGCGCGTTATCGGACGGGACGCTCGAGGTGTCGAGCACAGGGAAAGAGTCCCGCGAGCGGAAACTTTCCGGCGATCACGGGACGCGTAATCGCGGGCCGAATATAAATTCCGGGAATTCGCGCGCGGATCCCCGCCGAATATTCCGGTCGTTCGGCTCGGCCGGGACCGGGCCAAGCGCATCTGCTGTGCGATTTTCCTCGTTCCGTCGCTCCCCAAGCCCGACCGGCCATCCCCCGAGCCACCTAATTTTTCATGTGGGCTTCGATGGTCCTCGAGCCGTTTCGACGACGCTCCTTTTTAACCGTGAACGGAGACACGATTTATTCCCGCCTATTTAGATCGGATTTTAAGCGATCGGAGGAGTCGCTCGCCGCGTCCCGGGGGAAGGAATCGGCTACTTTCTATACTTTCTAGCGCGCCGTGGGTTATTTCTGGGCCGCGAAGAGGAAGGTCGGATTACCGGGGACGTTTTCTTTCGGAATATTGCTGGAAGAACGACGAGACTTCGGTTTGAACGATTCCACGCGCGTTTAACCCATTGCTCGACGATATCGCGTCGAATTCGCGACGATTTCAAACGGAATTTAATAAATATCATTCAACTCCGTCGAATGCAAATTACATGTTACTCCTATGTTATCAGTGAACTTAACTGTCGTTGAAATTCGAAATCGGTACGGATTCCTCTAAGAGATCGCTACAAAAGTCGTAACGCCGTGAAATTCCGAAAATTCGGTTGTTCGCAGTTGCAGCGCAGCGGAGCCTAATAATCGGCTAATACTCGAACCGCGCAGTCCCAACGCAGTCGCGTAAAAGTCTCAATTAAGAATCGCAGTCCGCAATCGCGGTTTCCCGAATAAAACGAAAGAGCGCCGGTGAGGAGGTTCCGTAGCGCTCCATTCCCGGTAAAAAACCGAGACATTTATCGTCGGCTCTCGCTTAAACTCTTCGCGTATCGTTGAACCTTCTCGTTTTTCCAGCGCGCGCGCGCGCTGCGGTCCCTGGTGCAGGAATTTGCAAATGAACGCTAATTGGGATTTGTTAAGCGTTTCAATTCGTCGCCGGCCGAAGACCTAATGCGCGGCGACTCGATTAATCGGCGCCGTTTAATCACCGGACTCGAGCTTTATCGCCGGTTGATCGCGACAACGAGGCACGGGCCCGCGATCCGCGCGATTTTATTGGACCGATCCGCCGGCCCCGCTAATCATTCCGCTGCGGAACAGCTCGCTGGAAACCGGAGAGCGAACGCGGCTCGGTAAAATCGCTTTAGAACGAGCCTGGGCCTGGTTCTTCGCGCTTTACCTATCGGGATCAAAAAATCGGTTTTTCGATGGCAACGCTCGTCAGCTGGAATGTTTCAAAAGCAGTGCTTATCCAGCGGATCGACGTTGCATCGATTACATCGTCGTTCGCGCCTGAATGATCGTATCGTAAGCTCTTTGTACGCGTTCAACGTTTTCAAATGACTTTCCTCTGTAATGGCAGGTAAACTGTTAACGATGAATTGATCTTCCGGCCGTCTAGCGGCAACAAAGACCGTTTTCCTACGGTTGTAAGATACAAATGAACGATGAGACGAGATGCAAATGGTTTTCGAATTGCGGGGCTCACGCTGGGAACGAGCCGCCTCCTGTTCGGCGACGTTCGAACGTCGTTGCCATTATTGCCATTTTCGAAACGGCGCTGTTGTTATCAATGAAATGTATCTCGTAGCGCTTGTTTTCGTCTTCGAGATCGTATCGGCCAATCGAATCACCGATGTTGACAATTCCCGCGTGATCATTGTAAAATGCTGTTCTATCGCGAGTTAATTGCCTTGTTTGCCGTCTGTTAGTTAGCATCGTCGTTGTATTCGTTTCTTATGGCCATCGGCGTAACGCTCGAAGCGGATTAACTCGATTAAAATGAACGTTGATTAACATTTACGAGCGACTCCGGCGATTGTAACGAGGTTCGATCGCGAGCGCAGCCTCGACAGCATTTACGGGATTAAAATGGCAGAATTGAGACGTCCCGGAGTGCTCGCAGTATCGGGTTTAATGGGACCGTTTCGAAGGAGGCAGCGACGCGGAACGAAACGGGTGACGACTGTGAAGCTGGGCGCAGGGTAATGCGATGATCTTTCGGGGGACAATATTAATGAAACTCTGCCTGGTCGGTGCGCGGACGCGGGGATCGATAATGGGACCTGCGACTCCCGGCTATTCCATTCTCGCGAGAGGGTATTAATCAACGATCGCTCGTCGGATCGTTAAACGCGCATTAACTTAATAGAAATCAATAATATTTCCGAATACCGGCTAATATCCGTTCTTCCAGCTTGTCCACTCTTTCGAACATCAAAACACGTAGCTCTCGTGGCTTTTTTGACAATGGTCCACCGTTTTCGAAACATTTCTACACATGCGCTGCAACGCATAACGCGTACGGTTTCATTCTAAAATAGATTCGTACGTCAGTCTTTTTATTCCTCCAAAGAGAAAGAAACGATAGGTGACGGGGTTAATAAACCAGCAGATTCTGAGCTCGCTCCACGGCTTCCAAAGGCCGCGATGAGTCGACCTAACCAAGACCTAACCAAGCCCGGATCAAAAGCGAGTGTCCAAATCTAACAAAAAACCGCTCGGGGGACGCGCGAGTCTGAAAAGCGTCCGAAGAACCATTAAACACGGATGAAAAAAGTGCTTCGGAGGCTGACCAAAGGAGATTCGTCTCCGAATGGGTGAATAAAGGCGGCCATCTTGGACGTCGCGGGGAGAAGGAGCCGGCGTATCCGTTCCGTTCGACGGAGAGAAGAGAAGAGGCGAAAAGAGGACGAAAAAGGAAAACGATAGAATTCCGATCCTCGGAATAATAGGCTAATTACAATTACGGCGGGGGCAGAAAGTGTTGCCGGCTACCTGCTATTCTACGGGCCAGCCGATTATAGCGCTAAGCCGGAAATAGAGGGAGCTGAATGGATGATTGATCACGGGCCCCGGGACGGACCGTTCTCCGCCTCGTGGACTGGTGGACTCGTGGACTCGTGGCCAGGTCGCCTCGGTCTCTTGCGCAGAAAACGCTCCGCGTTCCCGTCTCCGGGTCGCTCGACTATTTCATTGACCAAATTTAACGCTAATACTGTCCAAATACGACAGTCGGCTTTGTTGGGGCCCTATAAAGGGACTGCGGAGCCGGCACAGCTGCTCCCATTCGCCGAGGGCCGGCAAACAGGCTTCCTCGGGTCTATCGCTCGTCGTTTCGACGAACGAGGGGGGACTGCGCAGGAATCGAACCTCACGGGGGTCCATTCACACGCGGGACGTATCGGTTCGGCCGTTCACGCCACTCAAAATCTGACTTTATCCTTGCCTTGTTTGTCGAGTTGTCGCTTGAAATCCGATCGCAGCGATCTTACCGCCATCCTCTTTCCACATTTTTTAACATTTCTGTTGTGTGGCTGTTCGAGACGTTACGATGTAATGGTTTCATCTTCAAAGGTTCCCGTTCGTAGGATTAATGGAACGGAGGATTTTATAAAGCCTGTCGTCGTTCCATCGTCTATCGTTCTTCTTCGCTTTAATTCGCGTACCATTATGTTTTTTGTTATCGGTTGTTGAACGATCATTATAGAGGGCAATCACTTGTATCGTATTTTCACAGTTGCGCAGTTCAGCCTTTCGATCGGGGATGACGAGTCGACTCGTCATTGGCGTTCCATTTCATTCTTCGGTAATTCTTCCTGTTTGCTCGACAAATAATTTCTCTATTTTATTCGATCGTAATATCTGCACCGGCGTAATCCACGCAATATCGACGCGTACAGTGTGCACCGTATTAATTTAAATCGTTTCGAGTCTCGTTTCCGCGAATAGACAGGATGAAGATGGACGGAAACGATTGTGGCCGCATTAGGAGGAGCAGTGTGCGCATATGTGACCACTGAGCTTTAATATCGAGGGACGATCGAATGCATCTACATAAGTATGTCCGTGTAGATGCACGTACGCGCCTCGGTATCCGCGAGGAGATCGATTCATTTTTCCCAGCGGGAATGTTATTGTAGAGAGCGACGGTTCTCGATTGGACACACGTAATAAACTTCGCCGAACGGTCGAACTCGCCAAGTTCCGAGAACGTTCGTCCGTTTCCTCGCGGATGATCGACGGCAATGGAAATCTGCTAGCGGAAGAGGCAAAACAATTAAATAAAAGACAATTGCGCGGCAAGAGGTTAACGATTCACCGGGTGAACATCCGATGCTCGCGGACGGTTTATCGCCGGCCGCAGGTTGCACCGCTCCCCTACCGTCGCCGACATCGTTCGTGTTCTCCGACGTTAATCGACTCCAAGATTACGCGTCGCCCCTCCGCAAAGGTGCGTTTCCATTCGGAACAAGGGAAGTTAATCAGAGAAGAAATCCAACCCCGCGAATCGAAAAAACGGTTTGCAATCTGGATGGAACGACTGTTTCAGTGTTCGATACCGTTCGACCGAGTTTTCGCAAAGGCCCATGGCACTCGAACGGTTAACGCTCTCTTCGAGACATTCACCCTCATCAAAAATGAGTGGGGGGCGTTTCGCGTTTAATTTCCTCGAAGAAATTTTACCGAGACCGAGGAAACGGAGGGCGACGCGGGACTGTCCTTCGCTGGAAGTTCATTTTGATTTATCGCCGTGCCGGAGCGGGGAGTCGAAAGCTCGGCGAGGATCCGTTCGAAACAGCCCGTTCCCGTGATATCTCTTTCTCTCTCTCCCTCTCTCGTCTTTCTAATAATCCGTCACACGCGATACACCGATAATAAGCGAGAGACGATGGGACGCGATAAAACGGGGCGAGGACTGGACGGTTCGTGAAAACACGGCATATGGCGCGCTCGATAGCGGCGTTCAATTATGCTGAATAATCTGTCGATCCTGTGTTTAAATAAGGCCGCTTTTATTAGCGGCGGATAAAGCGGCGGCGGTGCTCGGCTTATTATTATCGTTCGGGATCGCGGTGATTCCAGTGGAAACTCGGACCTTCGGAATCACTTTTTCCTCTTGGACTATGCTCGCGAGGCGAGAGGAAATTCACGTCGCGCGATGTTCTTTAGTTGATACCCTGTTGGACAGAGTGCATCTTATTTTCGTGTAAAAATCGGAGACACTTTTCCTCTTTAGAATCGAGACGAGATACCGAAGCCGAGCAATTGGTAAGCTGGTAGTCCGTAAGCTAGGATATAAATCGACGAAACATTTCAATCACCGTCCGATTCGAATAAAATGTCTTTCTTTCTTAATTCGCGCAAGTATTCTCGTTGGTTCGCGTGAAAAAGTTTGGAGCGCGAGGGGTTAGAAGTTCGCCGGCAGCGGAATTCCAACGGGAGCGCGAGCGCAGCCGAGATATCGGCCGGAAAACCGATAGCATCGGTTGGCTGTCGCTCGACGGTCGGCCGCGCCATATTCCAGCGACTACCGGGTAAATACACCGAGTACCTACTCGAAGTGGAAGCCGCCGAAGCTGGGAAGAATAGGATGTAACCGGGAGAGAATGGCCGTGGAGGAGCGGCATAAATAATTCATCCTCCTTGGGGCGAAAGCATCGGAAGGATCGGAAGCATCGAAAGGAGCGAAAGGTTGGACGGTGGCGCGGCGGCCGATCATTAGATTGGTCGAGCGCCAGGCCGGCCGGGGGTGGGTGGTTTAAGTTGATCCGACATTAGTTACGTCGGCGAACACCGCGCGAGGTGGTTCGCTCGGCGAAGCCGAAGTAACCGAATTCTCGTTGACACGTGCATCGGCTCCGTACGCGGCGAAGGGGCCGCGGGGAACAAGCCAAATGGACCATCGGAAGCAAATAACTCGATTTGCTCGGTCTACGTGTACTTGACTGGCTGGAAAGCTTTCCGGGGGTGGTTTTCGGCCGGTGGGTGGGTGGGCCGGGCCGGGGGGAGGGGGAGCGTAGAAAGTGGAAACGTACGGAGCGGGTGGCGCGGCGGAGGGGCGAGGCTGCGGAAGAACGGCGGAGAGGAGCGAAGGAAGGAAGGAAGGACGGAAGGAAGGAAGGAAGGAAGCAAGGAAGTTATCGAGGCGGTAGTGTCACCATAGTCGTACAGAGGTGCCCAGTTGTCGAGCAAACTAGCGAGCCAGTCAGCCAAACAGCTCAGCCAGCCAGCCAGCGAGCCAGTCAGCCAGTCAGCCAGCCAGCCAGCGAGCCAGCGAGCCGGCCAACCAGCCAGCCAGTAAGCGAACCAGCGAGTTCTTGTTTTATTCAGTCGGGATCATAAATTACGAATTTAAACACACAATGAAAGACGCTTAACAAGAAGCTAACGCGAGATTGAGAGGCCCCGCCCGAAACACCTCTTCCTCCGGAGGAACGACCGGGACCGGCCAATCCGCCGCGAGAACCGCCCCTCGCCGTTGATCCGACCCACTGTGGCCGCGCCAATCGGCGCGCTCCGCCGGCCGAGCGACGGCCGCCGGCGACCTATCGCCACCGGCGGAACACCCGAGTGCCGAACACCCGAAATCCGAGCCCCCGCCGAACGCGGGGCGACCATGCCGGGAGCAAGTCGGCCGCCGAGCGAGCCGAGCCGCTGCCCGATGCACCCCAGTCGCACGACACTTGGCGAGCCACTCGGCTACCCCCCATCGGTTCTCGCACGCGTCGATCCATAGACACCACGGTTCCTGCCGGCGTTTCCGGATATACATTCTTCAACCCCTGGCTCTTTCTCTCTCTCTCTCTCCCTCTCTCTCTCTCTCTGTCTCTCTCTTTCTATCTCTCTCTCTCTCTCTCTCTCTCTCTCTCTCTCTCTCTCTCTTTGCTATATCTCTGTCCGTTTCCCTGTCGCGTTCTCTCTCGACTCGTCTCTATTCCGCGCAACCGTTCGTCGAACCCAAGGACACCGCCATCGGAGCCGAGTAACGCTCGCGAAGTGACCGAGCCCCTAGGATGGCTCCCGAGGATAGTGGCTCGTGAATCCCGGCCTCTTTCACAGGATCGTCGTCGTCTTGTGAGTGCGACATGTCTCGTGTGTATCAGTGACCAGGAAAGTGCGCTCAGGATTCCGGCCCCCTCGGACGGTCGCTGTAGAGAGGCTCGCGCAACATTCTCCGTCCATTGCCGAACTATGCGTGGTGCGAGATGGTGTGTTCCTTGACCAGCACCAACGGCAACAACAACGCGAGCACCAGCAACAGCCAGAAGAACAGTAAGAGGGCCTGCGACGGCGAACCGTGCGCGGAGCTTCGATCCACCCCGGAACCGCAGGCGGAGAACATGTCGTCGCTGAGCGACGCTCACAGGCGGAACAGCCACTTGGAGGGCGACCGGAGCTCCTCGGCGGGTTCGTCGCTGGGTTCGTGCTCGCCGCCGCCCGCCTCGAGCCACTCGCCGCCGCCGGCGAGGCCGCCGTGGCTCCACGACTTCCACGCGGCCGCCGCTCCCCACGTTCTCCAGTTTCTGAACCTGAGCGCGGCCGGCGGCAGCATGCTGGCCAGCCAGCCGCTGGCGGCCCTCCACTCGATGGCGGAGAGGAGCCACCACCAGCAGCACCAGCAACAGCACCACCAGCAGCAACAACAACAGCACCACCAACCGGCCCACCACCAGCAGCAGCCGCAGCCGGCGGGCATCCAGCTGCCCAGGATCAGCGTGCCGTTGTCCACCATCACGCAGGGACAGTCCTCGCCGACCGGCAGCGGCAAGCACAGCCCCGCCACTTCGATCACCTCCGTCGGCAGCAATCCCCACGGAATCGACTCGATACTGTCGAGACCGGGGGCCACTCACCCGCAGGCACCGGTGTCCGCGACTCACGCCGCCTTGCAACCCTCGCCGCATCCGCAACACATGACGACGCCTAGATACGCGATGCACGCGGGATTCACCGCGTCCTCCGGTTCGTATTCTCTTCGTCTCCTTTCTCTCCTTCTCTTCTCTCTTCTTCTCTTCTCTTGTCTTTCGGTTCTCGGTTCAGTCTTCCCGATCGGACAGCCCAGAGTTCTCTTAGATTTCACGGATGTCGAGTCTTCTTCAACGTTTAGGGATGCGAGGCGCGCGATGTTGCCCATGATCGCGGTTGCTAACGGAACTTGCGGGGAACGGTTCTTAACGGACACGCTTCGGATCCGGAAACTTTGAAGAAGACCCTAACGACAACAGATTCGTTAACGCTGTTGCTCGTTGCTGTGCGTTTCGCACACACACGGAGGGTACGTAGGGTTCCGGTTTCTAACGCGAATCCGCTGACCTGAAGCGAACGTTTTGTTCCCGGTGACACAGAGATTCTTTCGCGGGAAGAGAACGTTCGTTTAGCTGGAACAATGGCGGACGATGACGATCGCTCTACTCGAATCGCGGTGAGAAACTCGATTGAAAAATCGTGGAACCAACAATCCCGTGGAAAATCGAATCGGATGAATGGCCGGGCACGGTCGCGCTATCCAAAGTTGGCGTATTTCGGGTTAACCGCCCGACGACGGTGGCGAACTTGCTCGGGGGATTTCTGATCCGCACGGAAACATGGGCTCGCAAACTATGAAACACGGCCGTCCTGCCCCGTTGTCCCGACGCGTTCGCAAATCGACGGACAACACGGATCAGGCTGTGCCCCGAGGAGGATTCGATCGATATCGCTTGATCTATGACACCCGGAATGATTCTAGATTAACGTCCGAATGTTTATAAACATATTTCGGATCGAAACGAACGTAAACGATAGGAATAGTTGGCTCTGAAACGAGAATACCGTTAATTTCAAGCATTCTTCCTCGTAACGTGTTCATTATGGTTCTCGCTAGCGGTCACGATACACCGAAGCGTTCTAATTCCGATTTATTGGACGCTTATGGTGATTTCGAGTCGCCGTTTAGTGCTCTCGAATCAACGTCTTCATAAGAATCACGTTTTGATTTATAACAAGAAAATTGCTTTACAGTAGAAGATACCATCTTCCTCTCCACGCCGCTCGCGAATCGTTCCGTGTAATCTTCAATCTCTCTATCGAGGGTTCATCGAATGTATGAAAAACTCCCTTGATCGCAGGGAAACGAAAAGATTTCTCTCGAACGTACGCGTCGTCAGTTGTTTAATCCGACGATGGAAAACGCGATTCGCTGGTAAAGTTTCGCGAGAGTCAATGCTCCGAATTAATGGCGGTCAAGGGGAGAAATTTGAGAAATAGGGCGGCGGACGGCTCGAGCGGCCGCGAGTCGTTTTGCTCTCGCAGCCCGCTCGCCATTTTGTGAATGCGAGGGCCGGGGGTGCACGGCCACGTTAAAGGGTTCATTCACAAACTTCTGCGCCCATTATTAATGATATCGCGGCACATACAAGGGATTATAAATTTAAGAGTGCGGCTGTCGAGCGCCGCTCGGTAATACTAAATATATTTTACGAACGAGGGTGGCACGTGACTAGGGTTTATGGGTCCGTGAATTAGACCGAGGACGATGTAGGTCAGATTTGAAGGGTCCTCGAATTTTCCGCATCCGTTTGTTCGACGAATAGATTCGTCCCTTGCGAATCTCTCGTTGTTTCCTGCGCCGAATCGAAAGTATCCTCGCCGTCGGACGAAGCGTTTACGATTATCGCGACTCTACTAAAGAGCAGATCATAGTTCCGGTCAGATAATAACCGAGTAAAGATCGCTTTAGTTCTGGGAATATTACCGATTCGCATTTCCCAGTGATTTGTCGGTATCGCGACCGTCGCAACGTTCTTTCGTTCCGTTTCACCGTTCAATATCTTTGACACAACGTTCAAAGGTTTTCGAAAAGGTTCTTCCGTCGTTGTAACGTCTCGATTCGATTCCAAGGGTAGTTCTCGGTAAGAAAACTTAGAGACGCGAATCGGACAGGTACACGCACAACCGCCGGAGGAAAAGATGAAAGCGATAATTTCCCCAGTTTGTCGGTATTGTTCGAAAGGTTCTGCGAGAACGCGCTTCGCGACGGGGGAAGCGGAATATTTATTGAAATCGAGTGAAAAATTTGAAAGGGACGTTCGTCGATCGTGATAGGAATAACGAACGAACGAGGAAAAGACACGGCGGAGCTTAAACAATGCCCGCGAGAGGGAACGCGCTCTTTTTAAACTATATCCGGCGCCATTATTACGAATTATGGGAACGATACCCGAAGATATTTGAACGTTCGCCACGGGCAAAAGTAGCACAGCAGCCGGATATAAATCGCGAAAGATTCTTTCGGGACCCCTCGGTTGGCTTTTACGGGTGCCACGACGAAGATTTCTTCTTTTATTGGAAGGAAAACAATTTTATAGTGGCCACACAGTGTTGCTCAACTACATTCCCCAGTTGTATATCATTCCATAGGAAGCTCCGCGCCGCGGAAATATAATGCAACAAACCACGATTCAATCTCTTTCCAGCTTCGTTCCTTTAAACGAACTTTTGCAATCTGTTCTTCAACCTGTCTCTCCCGTGTCGCGTCGCTCGTACTTGGTGTCGCTGAGAATAACGTTCAAACGTAACACCCGGACGTTTGTTTACACAGCATTTATCCGAGTATCGAAACAACTTTTATCGCAATTTCGTTCGCACCGAGGAAACGCGTAAGCTACCTCGTTAACTCGTTTTAAAACGCACCGCCGACGCTTTATCTCGATCCTCCGAGTCGACCTCTCGAAAAATTGATCAGCTCGTTTCAATTCAAGATCATATTCGCTTCCTCCGATTACGAATCGCGAAAATTGCAGCTTCGAGACCAGAGTATCGCCACGCGTTCGCATAATTGCGCGAATCACACGCTCGACTCGAATTGCTCCTAAACAACGCTTAAAGAATTCAATGTCCGTGAAATTGACGGGTCTCGTGAATCCGGTGTTAAGCTACCGATTCGATTGGCCGGTAATCCTAGCGTTAAAAGGTTCAAACGAGCTCGTCGCGACTCGTTGTCCGAGGATCCACGGCCGCGCGTAAAACCGGCGGTGCTAAGATGCGATAAAGTAGTTCCTGGCAACGCAGAAACGTCAGTCGCGACTCGAAGAACATCGTCGGTAATGTTTATGAAGTGGTTAGCGCCCTAATCGTCTCCTGAGGCGGGCCTGGCCCAGAAACGTGCGCGTAATGACTGGAAATCGGGTGCTTCGGATTCCGGCGAAGCTCGCGCGGCGTTCGAGGTATCCCGGTCCATACACACGCATATCGTATGTACTACACGGCGAACAGTCCGGGCGAGTCTCCGCCTTTACGCGTTCTTAGCACACCGACGACTCGTCCCGGGGATCCCGGAGCTCGGCGAACCGCGCGCGCCAACTTTTAACGAACCTGTAAACCTCGCCGGTCCTTTTACTCGGGATTAAGTCGTTCGCCGGCCGATCGAACCGCGCACGTTCGACCAGCAGCCGGGGATATTCGAAAGTAAAGACCTTTCGATTATTCGGAGAAGGGGCAAGAAATTAATTCCCGTGGGTTCGAATTCTGGGCTAGATCTTGGAGTTTCCGTGCGCGAAGTTCGATCAGCTGTCCGGAATTAGCGTCCCCCGTAAACGAGGGTAGCAACGATCTCGAATTAGTATCCTTCGGCGTCGCGAGCTAGTTTAATTGCACTTGCTATCAATTTCCCTATGCAGCCATCGGGAGTGTTCCCGATGTTATCGAGCAGGCCATCGCGCAGCTTCGGTGGGCGTCGTTGCTCCGTTAATCTTCGGGTTCGCTGTTTTATAGGAATATTTCTCGAATTTCCCCCGTATCCGATCGCTCCCGGGTTCGATAGATGGATCGACCACGGGTCGGATGTAATAATAGCGTTAATAGAGTCTGGTCTTTTGCTCGGCGATGTTGTTTCCATGGTAAACGGAGCAGGACGATCGCGAGACGAAAAATAAGCGAGCAGACAATCCCATCCCCCGTGAATGCCGTGTAATTCGTTCGGGTCCCGGGAAAGTGGCGGCGCAGCTATCTTAACGAACACATTCCCCCGGCGTTCTAATAACTTTCAGGCCGCGATATAAGCTGTTTTGAGTATGCCCTCGACGGTGCACGCTGTATAAACATGCATCCCGCCCACCCCGAGCGAAATGGGCGAGCAATGCATGTCGCGCAATACGGAGCGCGCAGGTTCGATACGCATCCTCTCCTGGCTCCTACGGTAGCTGCATCTGCTCGCCCGATGAATTTCATTCGCGTCTCGCTGCTGAATACTATTATCGCGGTCTGGGATCCCTTGATTCCCGATTAAAAATTCCGGGAACGATCCAAGTCTCCGGGGATTTCCCGACGAGCTTTTCGTCCCCTTTCAATCTTAAATGGCTGGTCTTTAATACGCGCTGTCCAAGGACGCCAAAGTGTCGATCGTGACAGTTGGAAAATACCTTTGGCAGTGTCAGGGTGCAAATGGCACAGTCGATAATAAATGGAGAACATTGAATCTCAAGTTAAAAGAATCAAATCGCATACTTATTCCTTTGGTCCGAGAAGCAAAGAATATTCGCTTCATCGTTCATCGCTTAGGCTTTGTCTTCTTTCTACCGAGTCAACTGCCTCGAAAACCAGCCAATGATAAACAGCGACAATTACGGATCCTTATATTACGGTGCAGTCGAGCTACTCGCGACACGATTATTCCGAGAAGAACAGAAGGCGACGCGTTAATACTTCGATCCGATTGTCGAATTCGGAGTAAACGGTAACTCGAACGGAAAATCACGGAGCGGACGTTCAGAAGAAACTCTAGAAGTCGTTCGAACGAGACGAAGCCCGTTTACCGAGCGTTGTTTTCCATTCTCATTGATCGTCTCGTCGTTGAAACGCTATTCCTTTCTCCTAAATGAAAGTTTCCGCGCCGAGACGGTCCGTGGCCGTCCGTCGGACACGGGCGTCCGCGAGAGACCGGTGGCTTTTCGTTGCTCGTAGGGCGCGCACCATAAAAATCTCTGCTGGAGGTTCAATTAAAGATCCGAGGATTCACCGGGCGGAGATCGGTCGGTTACGAGGGTCGGCGGAGCTGCCGAAAGCGGTCGCGGGTACGATCCTGAATATTTTTGTTGATGAGCGTGCAGGTTCACTCGTTTATGATCCAATAAATTTTATTTGATCCGAGCGTCGCGGACAAAAGGAGTAACGATCGGCCGATCGTATCGCGCGCGTTTCCATACCCGTTTCCCGGTCCCCCCGGCCGGCGAACACTAAAACCGGAATAACGTTTTATTGTGCGGTGGGAAAAAAAGGACGGAGACGCGTTTTCCCTTCGAATTACACCGGCAACTGGCAACAATACCTGTGTCCGAGGATTTTATAAACCTGATATAAAGCCCGTCTCTCCTCTCGCTCCTCCTGCTCCTTCTCCTACGGTGTTTCCGCGGAGAAACGGGGCTTGTAACAATTAGTAGAAAGTAACAACCATCCGTGGAGATCGTAAAGGCTTCCACGACCTCGCGTGTCTCGTCCGACTTTATCGTTTGAATATCATTCTATTGTTACCGGTACGTTTCGCCGAGCAATTAATGCACGCGCGACGATAATTGCGCTTGTCGATGCACGGAATATCTCGGAGATCCGAAGGAAATTGGGGCGAACGAGTGGTCGGTTGTTTAAAGAGAAATTACAAGATTGCGAGAAGTTTTCGGTAGATACGCCTGTACGTTTCACTGCTGAAACGAAGGAAACTTGGAATCAGCGTGTCCCCCGTTCTCCGATCGGCGGTTGCCAGACACTTTTTGCTAGACTCGAAAGTTGGTGCGCGATTGGACTGTTCGGTGGCCACACGCGTCGCGTTGCGGTTATCCGGCCGGCGACACGCGATCTCGCGAACAACACGGTCAACTGTAAATGCCGATACCGCTTTCATAAATTTTCTCGTTCGTTCGCCGATTAATCGCGCGCCGTAACATCTTTTATCCGATCGTCGGTACACTTAAAAAGAGCAAACAAATAGAACGGAGAGAGAGGGACGGAGAGAGACAGATTGACAGTTCGTCGAATCAATTACTCGCGTCACCGCGCGTTTCCATGCTGCGTCCGCGGGGGTTGCGTTTTACAAATCCCGGCCGAATACTCTTATTTGCGTAAATATTTGTCGTCTAACGGGGTGACGATGGATGTCGCCGGAGCAAGAATTATTGGGATCGTCGATGAACGAACGTAATTCGGGGTACACGGGAAGGATAAACGGAAGGAGAGGAGGTTCCGTGCGCGCGCACACGCTCACATTGTGTTTGCTTTTGAATGCAGGTATCGGACAATTTCAACAAAGAACGGAGCCACGGCATCCCGCTGTCTATTGGCCGGGTCTTCAGGGATTAGTCAGTGATCCCCTGGCATGGCGGGCAAGGCTACACACACGTGAGTTTCCTTTTCAATCCGTGCATTCATCGCGGCCCGCGTTTTCGGGACACGGCCGATTCGGAACCGCGAGCGTCGCCGCATAAAATTACCATAAAGCCGTTCCTCCGCGGCTCGGAATTTCGAATTTTTACACGTACCCGGCTCCACGGAAATTCGGACCGGGATCGCGCGGTAAATCGACGAATCTTCTTCCCTCGGATTTAAATGAATTCTAATGGGACTCTCGTCGAACTCGGAATCGAAAGCTTGCTTTACAAATACAGAAGCAACAACGCCGCCGCTTCGAGCTCGACGGAACAACGAACGAGCTAAAGAATTTGAAAGGTAACGCGTTGCTAAGGAAACCTGGAGTTCCCTCGAATCGGTTACCCGATTCGCCGCAATAGGAAGACGCCTCGAGACGTCCTTCGCTCAATTAACTCGTCTCATTCGACTACAGGAACGTCAACGCGCGAACGGTCAATCGAATATTACATCGAAACGATTGAAACGGCAGCTACAGCTGCCGAGCAATAAGACCGAGCTATTTATAATTCGTCGCTCAGCTTGGCGGTCGGTTTGACCTGCGCGGTAGTTGCAGCGCTAACAGGAAATTGAATAATTTTCGTCGGGCCGAACTGCCAGAGATTTTGCAGGAAATATCCGCGGGTTGCCGACCCCCGAGCTAGACCGCAGGGTGCAGGCCTCGGTGTTTAATGGAAAGGCGATCTCCTCGGTCCCGCGACGGTCGTTCTATGCTCGCGAGGCCCATGCCAGCCGATCGACGTTGCGCGCCCCGGAATATAAAGCGTGTATATATCAGCCGGGGCTATATACGTATCGGGGGGCGGGAGGGGCTGTCCCGGGTGCGCGGGTGTGTCGGCGAAGGCGAGCACTGGATACACCGTGATGCCGCAGTTAAAATATTGCCGGAGTTATTCACGTGAGTGTGGAAAAGCGGGGTGAGAGACGGGGAGACGGAGAGAGAGAGAGGGTGCGGAGGCAGCAGGCCTCGCCGGGATACGAGGGTTGATATTGAATATGATATTCCGGGATCCGACGCCGCAGCCAGCGGACTACCGCCACCGCTTTACCCTCTTATTCGTCCCGCAGTGACATTCGTACCCGACACGACGTTGAAACAACACACGTTCGCTCGTCCACGCCCTTCCACGGGCCTTCCTACGTACTTACATCCTAGTATCCTCCCTATCTCTTCACCCTAAGGGTGCGTTTACAGCGGAGCAAAGGGAGCGAGGCTCGAAAGCATGGCACAGCCGAGATCATCCGTAGTAATCGCGACCAACGATTCGAGTGGTTCAATCGAAGGGTACTGTTTACGCCGAAACGCGCCGGAGGAATAGGTTTCGCGTATTCGACGGGTTTATTTAGATTTGCTAGTTGTCGCGCGTCGAGAGGTCGAACGATTAGTAGCGTCACGGTCGAAAGTTTCGATAACTCGAACGACGATCTCGGCTCTATTACAAACGGGAACGAAGATATTCCGTTGGTTAATCTCGGCGCATAGCTCTGTTAGCTTCCGCCTTGCGCAGCCCCGCTGCGAACGTACCTTTAGCGTGGCGTCTTTCTCCGGCTCTCTGGCAGACGCATCCCTCTATCCAGCTTGCTCTCCCGTTCCTTTTTAACAGTGTCTCTCCAGCCGTCTTCCCTTCCCGTTGGTCCGTGTGTGCCTGTCGGATGCTCGAGCGTGTGCGGGCCGCACATGTGCCGCCACCGGGGGCTGATGTATGCTCCCGAAAGGGGATGCCCGCTGCCGCCGCTGCTCCGCTCTCTCTCTCCTCCGCCGTCACGTGTTCTTTCACTTTGTTTGTGATTTTTTTGCGGCGGCCTTAATCGCTTTTACAAATCGCTGGGGCCAGAGTTATGGAAGCGACGCGACGCGATGCGGCGCGGCTCGACGCGACCCCGCGCCGCCTAGAGAGTTTCCCTCCCTCTGCCCCTTTTCGATCCCTATTTCCCTCGGACAACTTCCTTCCCCGTGGAAAAAAGCGGTTCCCGGAGTGACCCTGCGGCGAGGGACTCCAGTACCGGGGGACGATCCATCCTCGCGTGACTTTTATTTCAACGGGACCGGGGTGTTCGAAGCCTTTTGGCAACTCGACGGGTCGGTTAGGCTGTGGTTACGCTGCACGCGTTTCCTTGCGAACTGGGTACGAAGAGGTTGATGCGGCACCCAGCTAATCATCTTTTGGGAGCAATGAACAGGTCGAAAGGGAAGGCACGAAAGTTGCGTGTCTCATCCGAGATCTACCGGCGCTCTCGAGGATTTTTCGGGGATCCCTGCTTTAAACGCGAGACATCTAGTGGCGAAGCGTGGGAGATCGCCGCCACCAAGTAAATGAAGAAGTATGGGGTTTAGGAAACGATAAAGGAAAAACCAAACGTCCGAAGATTCAGAGATCACTGCACAGGAGGCGTTCCTGGAGGAATTTGATTGCTTCGACGAATCAAGATCGTCGGAGAGCCAGTTCGTGTTAGCACGCGGCCGCTGTGACCACAGTCTTAGCCGTATCCTCCGCGGTCTTCGTTATATCGCTTCGGCAAACAACTTCGCCTTCGCGGCTCGATAATTTGTATTCGTACGGAATTTGCGTCACGGATTAAATCTGTAATTATCTCGCGCGAGTTGATCTAACGGATACACGATGCGTTCGAGTCTCCGTTCGCGGTTCCAGCTGGGAAAAAATTGTTTTCGGAGATTCCTCCCCGGCCTCGTCGCACGGTTGCTTTCACTGACCTCCAGAATAGCGTTTAGCGGCTCGGCGACACGTGTTTTTTCACTTCCATCTCCTTGTCGCGAAAGCAAACACGAGCAGCTGTCAAACCCGTCTAATATCGGGGGAGGAACGGAATATCCCTGGGCTGAAAAACGTGTCTCGGATGTTTTCGGTCCGATCTCTTTCACTTGGAACCAATTCGTTCCCAGTGCCCGTGTCGACGATCCCTCTATCCGTCTCCCAAAGAGATACCGTTGCCTGGAATATTTATTTGAAACTTAATCTTTCCTGATACAAACTTCTGTTTTCGCTTCCTCGGTATTCCTTCTCTAGAACGAACGACAAAGGTTACCGCCACCGTTAACCCTTTGCCTTCGAGGAACGACTCTCGGTACCGCTCGATTCGATGTAGCAAAATTATGGAGTCTTACGTTTCGTATTAGCTTTGGATAATGCGTCGATATGCGAAATGTCGAAACAAAATAGCTATGCTGTACGTTGGTTTTTATAATGGAACAATGAGTTTCTATTTAACGAAGACAACAAGTAAACACGTCTGTTCTATTTCTAAACTTGGCGAAATAGCGTTGAATATTCGCAGGGAAAAACTTTGGAGCGCAAAGGGTTAACAGTCATCGGGTATCCACGGTGAATAGAGTCAACGAACCAGAGAGACAGCTCGCTGTCGCGTAGGAACGCTTGTTACCTGCTAAAATACTGTTTCCGGGTTATTAAGCGGCATTAGACGTAGGGAGCCGGAGTCGGGAGACAGAGGAGGTATCGGGCTCGTTCGAGCGAGGCTCTCGGGCGTACGAGGATCGGAGGAGGAGATAGGGATATCGGTGATTGGACCGGGGGTGGCTCCTCGAGTGGGCTGGTAATGATATTGGGCGGCAATGCTGAAGATTATGATGAAGCTGTTACAACGAGGAAATAGGTTCGGTGCGCGAGCGGAATCGCCGTGTCCTTGCTATTCTTATACAGCAGTTACGTAACGCGTTGCACGAATTCCCGTTACAGGAGATCGCGCGCGATAGATTTTTCTCGCGTAACGCGAACGATGTCTCGTCGTTCGTTCTCGGAACGTATTCGAAATAAAGCAAACGGGGTCCGGAGAGGAAGAAACATTTGCAAGAGCAGCGACACGCGAGCACGAGGGCAACGCGATAACGAGAGCTCGCAAATGGAATTTGTTTCGCGACTCGTTTCATAAGCGCGGGAAATCAATCTGTCTCGCGAGCGACGGGAAACGGGAAAGCCACCCCCGGCTAAGAGGCGCATAAATTCGAGGGAAAAAACCGGACTTATCGAATTACGCGCGGAGAAAAGTTGCGCGAGTTTACGCAGTTTCTAAGTAGATGAATAGGGGATGCCGGCCGCGGGGGGAGCGTGTACCACGATCGAAGCAGAGGGTGGAGAGTGCGGTAAGCAGCTCATTAGAACCCTCCCCGCCGACTGGCCATTATTGCCTCGTTCCGTATTCCGTTACAAATTGCTTTATTAAATTAAAGTCCCACAACCCATACTGTTGTGACGACCCCACGCCTCTTTCCCTTTTCGGCCGCGTTCCCCTTCGCCCACGTGAACGCGCCTGACCGCGTGCTGCTCGTCCACGAACAGCCGTCCCTCCGCGAGCCCTTCTTAATTACCCGGCCGAATTTTCTATAATAATTCCTGCTGCTCGGCCGTGGACAGATTTTCATCCCTCTGCTCCTTTAACCGGTTATCCTACTTCGCAAGGTCGCCGGGTTGCTTATTCTTAACGAGATTTCTTCTCCGAGATCCTGGCACGAAGGGGTTGACAGTTTTGCGACCGTCGGGCACTCTTTCGGTAGAATCACGAAACTTTTTCTTTCGGGAGCATCGAAATTGTCGAGCGAATTTAAACCTACGCGGTCTTTTGATTTCGAGCGTTAACGGACGTTAACTTTTCGCTCCACGCGAAACGTTGATGCAACGATCATCTAGGTTTTAAGTGACCAACAACTCCTGCACGATGAAACGCGAGAATACGCTATATCGAATGGCAAAGTTACGTCGTACTCTAATTTAATAAGTCGAGTTTACCACGCGAGAGACCCCAAGTGGTACGTTTTAATCCTTAATCCCCTCGTTCTTTTGTGCCGCGCGTCGCGCGCGTGATATGTTCTCGTTCGAGAGTAATTGTCCGGAAACGTAATAATTTCTCGGGCCATTGGACGGTTTTAAAAGCGCGAGGAACGACGCACGGCAACACCGGTCGCCGGTTCTCGAGCCGCTCGTGAACATCTTCGCGCCCCGACAATGTCACCCCAATTTCCGGCTGCGTATCGCGTGTCATTCCATCGATGGTATCTACTTGTTCCCACCCCTAACGGCGGGATGTATAAGATCAACGGCGAAGGATAACGATAACAAAGTCCGCCTATTTGCGGAACACTAAGCTCACGTGGCCCGGCACGTGCCGGCCGACGCCGAGACGCCATTATTGCGGTCTATCGCGCAAGTGTTTAACCCTTGGACGCGTGATTCCGTCAAATTAAACTACGATCTGCCCCTGGTTTCGCCCTAACGGCGACATTTACTGCCAAGGGGGCGTTTAAAGTGTTCGACGGAAAGAGTAATCGGATTTTCAACGTTCGCAACAAGATTAAAAACGATAATATCATCTGATTCTACGCTCGAGCACGCTGTCGATGGTTCGGGATTTTCGTTGGACCCTTACCTAGAAGAGACGATACGGTTATCGAACGCAACGGCGAATCCTCGGAAAATTAGATACATGGAATAAGACACGTAGGCGCGCGATTGATCGCCGACTGCTTCCGCGGTTGGCAGGGAACACGGTCGTCCGTTGGAATCGGAGGGAAAATGAAACATCGAATTTCGAAATGCCGCGCGATTAAATAGTTCGCGGACTCAGGACCCGCATAAGTTAATGAAGCGGCCGGCGCGATGAAGTATTCGACACGAGCCGGCCGCCGCAAAAGCGATCGATTCGTTATCGCCGGACAATTGCACGGTTTTTAATAGATACGCGGTACACAACATTTTCGGCCGTGTAACGAGATGTAAATTTATGACGCAATTATCGATAGGGTATGTAAATCGTTTCCGGCGGAGCCTCGGCCACCCCCTTGGCCCCGCGCCGCGGCGCGGCCGGGCGAGCCGGGCAAGAAGAATGACGGAAAATTGATGAAGATTAATTGCCCCGCGCGAAACGGCTATCGCCGCAAACTGTGCCTCCCAATTATTGAATAAGTTTCACGGTGACGATGATAGCGCTGTCGGATCAGCGAACGAACACGCGTCCGCGAAACGAAAAATGTTGGAATATAGCCATCACGATTCTATGATAAATTCGAAACGGTCACGACCGAAGGAGATGCATCTTCGTCGAAACGTTTTTCCTTTAGCAACAATCGAGGAACCAACCGCGACGTTTCACGCGTTGATCGTCTCGCTTGGGTGCTGTTGATACAATTTCTGTTACAGATTTCGAAACTAATTTTCTAGACGACAGCTCGAATGAATTCCGTTTAACCGAAGATACTCGCTTCTAGTGTATCGCGATTTCAACGAGCACGCAATTAATCTATCGGTGCAATTTGCGGAACACCAACGAACCGTCTCCTCCGTTGAAAGGAGGAACCCCTCGAATTTTTTCCCGAAACTCAATCGAAGAATCCGTTTCCCGACGAAAGCTCTGAAATTCGAACGCGACAGAAGGAAGCGCCACAGCGCGGGTGGCCGGGTTTCGCGTTTCAATCCACGGGATTACGAATGAAAAGCAATTGAATTTTTCGTCCGCTCGTAAACCTCTTCGCTGGAAGCGGATATACTTCCGCTGGTCCCGGGAAGCTACGAATGAATAGAAATAACGAGCGAGATAATGTTATTAAAGCGACGCACTGGGAGATTGCGTGGGAGGCGGGGAGGCCGGAGAAAAACGGGCAGAGCGAGGATCCTCTAAGAAAGTATCGATGTTACAGTGTCGCAACAGCTGGGTTGTCAGCAGACGATGACAGGCTCGGCCGGGGCCGGCGAACACGAGGGTGGCAAGAAGAAACACACGAGGCCGACGTTCAGTGGCCAGCAAATCTTCGCCCTCGAGAAAACGTTCGAGCAAACGAAATACCTTGCGGGACCGGAGCGAGCCAAATTGGCGTACGCCCTCGGAATGTCGGAGTCGCAAGTTAAGGTAAGCTCTCTCCGTCCCTTTCTCTCTCTCTCTCTCTCTCTCCTCGAGCCGAAAGAGATTTCCGCGTGCCGCCATCTTCCTTCGATTCGCTGGGAATTTTTATCGATTCGATCGACGCGAAACGCTCGGCCCTGGTTCCTCTAGCTTGTCTCTTTGTTCCCGGATCGAGCCCTTTGCGCTGGAATTGTTCCCGTCGATGAACCGTGATTCGATCCTCCCGGTGTACCTCGGGACTAGCGTATTCGTACCTTAAGGCGACGAGCACGATTAACATCGGGAGAAAGGATCGCAAGCAGAGAATAAAACGGAACGTTCGTCCGCGAAACTAGACGACTGCATCGCGTTTAATAAAGTTTCTGCTAATCTCCGATAAAAACGTCACGGTGATTTAAGTGGACCCGGCTAATTATGAATAACAGATGTAGATGGGTTAATAAAAATTCATAACAGTCGCGCGGCACTCTCGCTGCTCCCGATATTAATCCGTGAACGATGGAACGGCGAGGCTGCGATAAAAACGCGAAATCAACTTGACCGGCAGCCCGTTGTTTAATCTTCGCCGTTGTTTAATATTTTCTTACCGCTTTAATCGACAGCCCGTTCCGTCCGAACTTTATCGGCGAAAGATATATATCCCCCGAAGATCGAGCTCGTTCCTCCCGGTGCACCTTGCGCGCGAATCCGTCTCCTTGACGCGCAGATCGGCCGCATAAATTATCGAATAATCTGTTGGCAGCGTCGCTTCGCCGGCGCGTTCGAGGGCAGGCGGAACCGACGCCGGACGACAGCAGCGAGCGCGGATAAAAACGAATTCCGACCGTATCCCGTAAATCCCATCGGCGAACAAACAGAAACTGTGAACTGAGAATTGAGTTGTGCGCGGCGAGAGCTCGCTGCGCGTGAAAATCAATTGGCAGAATTGGCGGTGGAGGCGCGCCACCGATTATTACGCCGGTCCGCGTCTGACCGGTACAGGCTCGTTCCACTCGCCGGCTCGGCTTGCCCTGGCAACTTCTGGCCGGAAGTTCGCGTCGAGTGATCTATCCGCCGCAGCAATCCCGTTTCGGTTTCGGTGCTGGCAACGCTGATCCGTGGTAACGAGTAAACCTCGTAAGCCTCGTAAACCCTTTGGCCGCGCTGGAAGACGACGGGGAACGACGAGAAAAAAGGGGTGTCGAATTCTCGGCGCAACGTCCGGAAGCCGGCGCTCGTCCCTGCGAACGGAATCCAGGGCAACGGAATAAAAACCGTGTCATCGAAGGAGCTCGCGTCAGGGGTGGCTCTCGAGCGGGGGCGGTTTCGCGCGGGCACCGAGGGCGGGCGTAATTTTAAAACGCGTTTGTTCAGCGACGGCTTACTCCATCAACGCCGGGGTGAGCAAGCTCCTAACGAGGCGGCGTTGTAAAAAAAGTTGGCCGGATAAAAGAAGGTGACAAAACAGCCGGAGACGTGTCAAGCTTTGCGGCACCTGCGTCGTTCCGTTCGGCTCTCCTCTCTCGCTCGTCGGCGGGGAACAAAAATGGTCGGAACGAAGAGGGCGAGCCGTAGGTGACGACGGCCAGCGTCACGCCGCTCTCCGGAACTCTCGTCCACCCCCGGCCTCGTCTCCTTCCGTCCCTCTGCCCTCTCTCTCTTTTTTCACATCCCCCTGTCTATCCGCCTATTTCTCTCCATCTTTTCGACGGAGCTCGCCCCTCTCTCTCTCTCTCTCTCTCGCGTCTCACCCTTCTCCGCCACCCTACCTCTTGAGAGAACCCCTATTACCTATCTCTCCCGTATCCTCCCTGCCCCAGCTACCACCTCCACCGCGGCGAGCCTCCACTTTTACTCCCGCCTCTCGGAGAGCTACATCTGTAGTACTCGTGCTCCCGAGCCGCGAGAAGCCTCTCTCCCCCGGCCCGCCGCCGCCCGTCCTCCTCACGGTTCGCCATCTTCGACCCTCGCAGCCAGAGCTTCCCATTTCGAAGCCTCAACCCCTGCCATCGCGACCGTGCCTCGGTCTCTCTCCCTCCCTCTTCCCGGCGTTTCTCTCCCTCTCGGAAGCGCGGACCGGAGCGGCGTCGATGTAGCGCTGTCATTGGCTCGTTCTACGCCGCCATATTTACATTTTTATTGAAAGCTACAAGTCTGTGTCGGTGAGTGATGGCAAGGGGATGAACGCGCGCGGCGCCCTCCCCTCGCCCCGCCGGCGCTCCTCGCGTCCCTCTCGGTCGCGCCCTCTCCCCGCGCGCTCCTCTCGCCGACGGGTCCTCCCCGCAAGCCCCGCGGTCGCGACTAGGGGGGTCGAACGAGGATCGGAACGGGCTGGACGAGAGAGACGCGGGAAGAGCGAGCGGCGAGCACGCCGAGAGGCGGCCGCGGGGAGGGTTAGCATTCAATTACCTCGGATTTCCTCGGCAAGAGGCGATTCACCTCCGCGTATATGCCATCTTCGAGGGTGAGATTGCCCCCGGATCCGAACCCGGCACCGCGTTTCCCGAAATATTACGACAATATGTACCCGCGTCCCCGGCCGCCCCTGGCAGCCCCGCGCGACCGCTCCGCTGATTCAGAGCCATCGATTCCCTCTCGCGGAGAGGACGCGTTTGTTGTTACCGACGGTAAGTACGCCGGCCGCGGTCCTTGGACAGTCGATTTTCGATGATCAGCCGAGGAGGGAAGATTCCGGTGCGCGAAATCGGCCGTTCGACGCGTGAACCGTTCAATCCGGTTGCCTCCAATTTCGCGGTTTCCTGGATGTCGTCGCGAATCGATGAGACCTCGAGCGTACTCGTCGAACGTTGGTCTGAGGGCAGTTGGGATTTTGCTTTGCTCGAACGAGAGTAACGTGGAGTTACCTGATCGATTATTAAGCAAACTGTTCGCTGCGCGTTTCTGCACGGAAGAAGCAGTCTTAAGACTCGAGTAATTAAGAAAGGGAGGTTTCATACAGCGAACAAGTAGAACACGCTCGTTGGAAACGCATGAAACGATCGCATCGGTTCGCATCGGGTGGAACCATCGACTCGAATTACTCCAACTAGCCGGCCGACCCTTCGCCGAGTGGTAATTCGGAGTTTAATATTCCGAGTGTTTCGCTGGATAGCCGGAAAAAAAGTATAGTACAGCGGAGAGGAATAATCCGGCGACGAAGGGAATGAAAAATAAGAGAGGAAGGATCGCGAGCAACACTCGAATATATAGGAATCGGCGGATCCAGCGGTCGGCGGGAAGCATTATTGAAAATTACCGACCTTTCGGGTTTCATAAATCATTTATCAGTCCCCTGTCGCGACGTTCAAGATTTCACCGTCGCAATTTTCCACGGAATATCGATCTTCGAACGGGTAAATCGAGTAAAACGACTAACTTCGGTAAATCTCGCGAATGAACTTTTACTCGATCGTTCCGGTGGACGGAAAGCAAAGCCACCGTCCGAAAAATGAAAGAGGAAGAATGTAACAAGTGTTTTATACTCTTCGAGTATAACGCTCCGTTTTTTCATTTCTCCGAGTGCCTTCTTTTACGGTCGGACTACGTTATTCGCCGAACAAGCGGCATAAATTGCTCAAGTATCCCGATAAAAGTGTTCCCGTCGAAGAAACGGGAACTCCGGGCAGGCTATCGCGAGATAAATCCGTGGACCGTGGCTTCCCGTGGTTTGATACACTGCCGAAAAGGTCCTTCGTCGCGAACTTTGCTCATTTGCCGGCCCGTTACGATCGCGCGCCGGTGTATTACTGTCCGTCTACTACTTAATGGCTGGCGGCACGGCACGACAGCAGTCTCCTCTCTCTCCCTCTCCGCGTTTTCTTTATAGTTTCGGTTGGATGATAGGTCGGTTACGTGTAACCGTATCGTCGAACAGCGAATTAGAATCGAAGATGACGTAGAAACCGAGCAATCGACTTTTTGCGTACCTTTCTATCCGAGCGAGCACATTCCTCGTACCTGCAACGACACCAAAACCGGAAACATTCGATCGGAATTGCCACGGAAAAAACTAGACGAATAATTAGAGCGCAAAGGGGTCAACCAGAATCGAACGAGACAACGTCGACGTAAACTTCAGGGCGAATAACCGTAATAACGTCGGAAACAGTTTGGAAGAAATCTGCAGAGCTGGGCGGTTCTTTTCACGCTCGCCGGCGATGGCGGAGCGGCCTCGCGTAGCGCGTGACACGCGTGTGCCAGTCATCGGGCGTTGAAATCACCGGCGGCCTAAAAATGATCCCGTCCGCGTGCGGCCGGGACTGGATTTATCGGCGGTGGAGCGGGCCGCGCCGACTAAATATTGAAATTGCATAAATCGCGGCCCGCCCCGTTTACACGGGCGCGCGTCGCATTACGTTTCGCATCGGCGAATTACTCGTCCGAATCCGGCGCGACGTCGAAACTTTTCGAAATGCCGGGCGCGATTAAATTATTTTCGCAGGAGCGGCATAACGCGTTGAATGACACACTCGCATCCTATTTATCAGCATATTGTTCCGCTCGCCGGGGATCAGCATAAATTTATGAAGTTTATCGTTGCGAGATGCTTCGTTCGAACTTCCGCGTCGGTTTATTTCAGCCGATCGTTCTTACCCCTTCGACAATCTGTGAATTAACGCTCGATCCACCGTACGATTCGTTTTGGCTTCCTTATTTCGCGACTACGATATATCGGCGTATTATGCCACACCAGCTGATTACATATGCCTCCCATTTGTCTCTGCTACGAAAGAACGATACGCGAGACGTTCAAAATTCTCGTGGCAGCGGACGCGTCAATAATTGAATATATATATATTATTAATAGAAGACGCGTACGCGGATGTTGCGCGCGTTTCTCGCATGTAAACGAAAATGAAAAGATTTTAATCCATTCCAGCGCGGATGCTTCGTCTCGTCCCGCTCGTAAAAACACGAATCCATCGCGCCGCTTTCCTTACCGGCACACTTGTGGATCGTCCTGTACACGGGATCGATACTGCCCTGCGCCCGTGCGGTTTCGCATCCGAGATTTATCATTTTTTCAGTATCGGAAAAGGATTAGTGCGGCATATAGGGATTCGCTAGTTCCGGCCAACGAAGATATATGCGTTCTGTCATTCCGCATTTCCAGATTTATCAGTTTTTCGTTTTCGAAATGCGCGCGCCCCACCCTTCGCCCCCTCCACCATATATATACACACATATATATATATACATATATATATATCTATATACATTTTTTTTGTTTCCGCTGTTTTCCCGTTCGAACACAGGGCCGAAGTTGCCCGCGATCCTCCGCGATGTAAAGTGTCAATATTAATACGTCGTTAAACAAAAGATTAATCGGGACAGGCAGCGCGGCGTCGCGTATAACTTTCACACGATTCTTCTATCGCGCGTTGTGGACACAAAAGGGAGACCGAGCACGCGAGGAGATCGAGAATCGATATCGAACGGTCTCGCTCTCGGAAGCGACCCTTCGGACCCGAACGTCCGAAGCAATTCGAATCTGTTGAAAAGCCACCGTCGTGATAAACAACTCGATCAGCCCCGATACACGGTCGCATAGATTCGACGGCCGCGCGACATCCAATTAGGGCGCAGCCTTACCGAGCGCCCAATCTACGAAGCGACTTTTCCCGGCGTTTCACTCTTGATCAACGGATCGGGGAATGATTTCGGAGTCGAGCGCTCGATGAAATATCGCCGGCCGGGAGGAACGATGCCATGGCAATCATCGTGGAGCGTCGGTGACTCGGCTTGGCTCGGGATCGACCGGCTATTAAGACTATTACGCGGATCGCCGTTCAAATTGCCAGCGATATCCGTGGCATGATTTAGTTAGCCGGTCGGTCGAGCGAACGGCGCGCAAAGTGCGCCGAAAGGGAGCGAAAGAGGGGTCGCAGAGTTTCTCGCTCGGCGAACCGACGAACGAACCAACGAACGAACGATCCCCGCTCGTCGTTCCCCCTATTAGAATCTAATACGGCAAAGTGAACGCGCAGCATTTGCGAGTTAAACACCGTGACACCCTATCTCGTGGGCGTATCGGCGCGTGCATCGCGCCGCTCCGCGGATTTCCCCGGCGCAATCGGCGACAGCAGTTTACCGCAGAAATTAACACCGTGCAACGTGTTTCGTGAATCGGAGTTTCCGAATGCTCACCGACGGATTCGAACGCGTTACAGTTTCCTTCCGATCGTTCGGGAAACGGAGAGTACGACTTTCCGATTTTTCCATGTCGAATCGAGTGGCCGTGAGTCGCCACTCGGGCGCAAAGGATTAACGAAAAGTTCCATCCGACGTTAAATATACTTGTTCGAAACGGTTCAACGGAACCCGCCCCTTCGCTCGTCCATGAAGAATACGCTCGCAATATTCCCCAAAACCCACTGCAGAGCTAGCACCGTCGAAATCAATCCCGGAAACCTCGCAGCGGCAACAAACTGCGCGGAGCCGGCCGCGGCAGCCCCTATTAGAATCTAATACGACAAAGTGAACGCTTAAGCATTCGCGGGTTAAAGACCGTGACACCCTATCTCCTAAACACATCGGCGTGCGTGTATCTCTTGCAGAGTGGGGCTGGCAGACAGAGCGACGGAGCAAGAAAGAGGGTGGGTGGCGGAGATGGGGTAACAAGTTGAAGTGCTCGGAAATGGAGAGACACGAGAGACCGGCGTACGAGCCGAGAGAAGGGGCTCGGTTCCAGGCGAGGAAGGGGTGTTCGTCGGATGTATTTAACCGGTGCCGGTGCTTTCGGGTGCCAGCCAGCTTTCGGGGGTTGCCGCGCCGCGCCGCGCCGCGGAGGGCCGGGGGACAAATAGCGGAGGGCAGAATCGCGCGGCGGAAGGAACGCGCGGGCTTAGACGGTGTTTACGCAGCGGTGGTGGTAGTAAAGTGGCGGTGGCGAGCTTCCCCCGTTTCGGTGGCACCGCTCGCTCGCAATCCCCTCGTCCAAGAGGGTCACCGGAGGGTGCGGGGACGGTGGGGCGGAGTTGTTTACGGCGGAGTAATCTGCTCGTCGACGGATACCAATATCGATGACGTCAATTAGTACGAGCGAAAGCCTCCTACCCGCTTTTCCTCCACCCATGTATCATCATGGTGGTGTATGTACGTACGGCGTGGCGTGGCGTGGCGTGGCGTGGCGTGGCGTGGCGTGGCGCGGCGTGATAAATCACGGCAGCAGGCGGTGTTCCCTTCATTCACCTCCCACAGCTCGTACCCTCGAAATTGGCCCACATGTACTTGACTCCATAATGCTCGATTCTACGAGCACTCTGCCGCTTTCTCGCTCTCGCTCTTTGTTGTTCCCTCGATTGTTTTCCGCCTGGTTCCCGGGAAGGGGTGAGGATTCGAGACTTTATTTCGCGTCTCGGCCGTAGGCGGCTCGGCCGGTCCACGGGGACGGGGCTCTCGCGTTTCCGGGCGCGTTATGGGATCCGTTCGACTCCTATTACGGTTTACGCCAAGTGTAATTGCGACCGGTCGCGATATTTCACCGGCGACGGCCCCGTTTACAGCGGTGTTTCGCGCGGGATATTGGGAGCTCGCCGCGCGGCCTCTTTGTTCCGCGGTTTACGGTTGCCCGGACGAATTACCGTGGCTCCGACGCCTTTGGGCTCGCCCGGCATTCCTCGACCGTGGCGAGACTCGTTCTCGCGACTCGCGGATCGCTGATCGTCTTCGCTGCCGGCCACCCGCCTGTACACGTACCGTTTCAATCGGTGGAAGTTCGAAATCAATCGATTCAAGATTATCGTAGACCTTGGGGCATTATCGCGATTCCCGTAAATGTTACGTTGCTGGACCGACCGTTGATTCGAACGTCGTCGAATCTTCCCCAATGAATATCGGAGAAGGTTCGCTCGGTCGATGATCCCGCAACGAATAGGTACCGTCCCGAGTATCGTCCTGATTATTTCGCGATACGATCTTTCGCGCGGCCATAAACGCTTGTCCAATTTTCCCGGTAAAAGGCAGCCCCCGGGGGAAAAAAGTGCTCGCATCGGGCTTCGATCGAATGGGGCGGCGGCGGAGGCGGGGGGCGGCCGAGGCTGAAAATCCTCCTCTGATCAAATCGGGCTTCCATGAAGGGGACGAACTAATCCCGTAACACCCTCGAGTGTTTCCTTGATCAAATTTGATGAATGTATCCGTATCACTGTACACACGTATTAATATTCCCCTTCCCCCATAATTCATCCCGGGTCGCGCAGAGATCAGCGCCGTGCTTACGAAACAAAAGAGAACACGCGGCCGTCGCAGATGCGATCGATAAGATTTGCCTGCCGTCCGACCGGGGATTATTTAATTGACTTTCCGCCGTTTCTCGCGTCGCAACGGAAAGCGGGGTGCCGGAGACTTTTATAGGCGTATCGAAACGTTCGTTTTCCTCCGTTTTCGTTCGATTGAATTTATATTCCAGTCGATTAAAAAGCCGGAGCTTCGCGCACCGTTATTGATAGGATCTCTGTAGACTTCGGACACGGTTTTATCGATTTTAAACGGTACCGTTTAAACATCGTAAACATTCCAGCACGGCCGGATCGTTGTTTTATCGCGTCCCAACGATTCGACGCTCTTACGTTTTTGAAATAATACCGATCGCAATACGAGACTGCGACTATACATTACTGTAAACGGTAAGATCACGATGATACGACATCGATCGACTATTCATCGACGATCCGGTAAGGTCCTGTGCGCGGCGTTCCCTCGAAATTTCGGCAATCGCGGAACCGATCGTCGAGCGTCGAGAGCGAGCGCCGCCATTATCGAATATTCATTCGCGGACGGGCGAAATCAAGACACAACGCGACCCGGGAAAGAGAATACCGAAGGGGATCCCTCCGTTCTTTTTTTCTTCCCTCGTTGTCTCCTTCCTTTCCCTCCTTTCCCTCTTTTCGTTCTTTTCGTTGGTCTTCCTCGCGAGGAGAACGGCCCGTAAAGTTCGCCCTCCCTCGCGAAATTTGATTCCGAAATAAAAATAGAATATCGGGGATAACGCGAATCGGTGAAGCCATTTGATCTTCGAGTGAAGCCAAATGGTTGGTCGGGAGGGTGTATGGGAAGGGTGAGGAAACATATCGATATGGGGAAGCGGTACGAGAACGGAATACAGAGGAGCGCATTATCGCCAACAGCCAACTACCCTCTGCCATTCTCGCCGCTCGCATTACTTATTATTTGAAGAAACATTCTGCTCGAAGCACTTTGTAATATTACGGGAAATTACTTTGGCCCCGATTGATTTAAACGATCCCGGTCCTGATCCGCTTTCGATCGTCGCGTTTTCCGAATGGATTCGCGAGGCCGCGCACCTCCGTCGAATCGACGCGACCGCGGCGGTCCAACGAAGCCGCCAGAAATCCAAAGTAAACCGAAGGACGCCATGCCTGTCGACCACTTGTAATTTGTCGCGTTACAATGCTCCCTGTTTGAGCGAATCCTCTATTTGCGCGCTGGAAATTAACGATCGGCGTGGATTTCGTTGTTGACGCGACGCCGACCGACGGCAACCGACGCCGATCAACACGAGCGACGACGCTCCGATGTAACTGCTTGTTTACAAACATCAACAACGAGTCTTTCGTATCGTTCCAACGATTCGACACGTCGTTCAACCGCGAAACGCAGTTTAGCAATTGTTACAACGGTGACCGCTGGAAATCGAACAGACCGATTGAAATTATTACGAGAATAAACGAAGATGTCTTCCTCCGAGGCACAAGTACAGCTCGTTCCGAGGCGCGCCGACGCAGCCTTTTCTATTCTTCTAACGGCAACGATCATAATTCACCGACAAATCCGATCAATCCGGTGCCAGGAACCAGTTAAATTCCGAGTGAACGCGGACCGCCGACAAGTTTGTCAGATTTACGAGCGCCGGTGGTTAACTCGCGCTACTTGGGGCGGTTAAACAGTGCGGCGAGCGGGAATTCCTCCGAGTCGCTCGCGAATATGCGCGACCGACCCAAAAAATTTATCGACGCGTGCTGTTCGATAAAACCGGTGCCGTTTGAATGACAAGCGAGCTCAATGACGCGCGAGGCGTCCGGGCCAGTGTCGCGCACCGCTCTCCACGCGTCATTAACCATTCGCGCGCCGATGAATTTCATTTTTCCGCTATCCGGTGTTGCGGACACGATTCCGAATCCATTACCGAGACGCTCCACGACCTAGAACCAAGACCTCCGAATACCTTCGACCCTCGAAACGTTCGCGCCGGCGTTGTAACTTACGCGCTCGCCCATCTGGCGGAGAAATTTTGAAAATATTTCGAATTATTCGAATTATTCATGAGGAGATTCGTTTCCAAGCGCACGGCGGTTTCGTCTATCCACCGAAACGAATCGAGACGACGTTGCGGAAGCGGATGGAAAACGGAAGATCGATGAACGATCGTTCGCGCGGCCGTTAAAAGGACGAGGCTAATTTCGAGGAGGATCCAGGCTCGATGCGCGCGCGACCGCCGCTCGGCCAGCCGCGGCCACCCCGACCGCATTCGATATAAACACACTCGTCCGGTAATATATCTCATTAAGGCCTCATTGATCCACCTCTCGATAAATTTATCCGGTAGTTTCGGATGATATGCGAACCCGATAAAAACCCGATCGCAGTTGGTTTATTACCGTGGATTCGTTCGCTCGATCAATCCCCGGGAAAGTGAATCGAATCGGTCGACTGTTCCGATTAAAACGCGATCGATTAACAGAGAACTAATTAGTTCCTTCCAGTTTTTCGTTTGTCCCGAAGCGTCGTTAATATCCGGCTCGCAATTTAATCATTCGGTCCTCGGTTACGCGTTCGACCCCAAGAAGTAAGGGTGGGTTTTATCGTTCGGGGCCGAAGTGGACCAAGCGGAGCGCGATAATCAAAGGAAAAAATAAAAAGTGTAGCAAACCGGGCAAACGATGAGGTAGATGATAAAGGAGAAGAAGAAAGTAAGGAAAAGGAAAAATAAGGGGAATAATCGGTTCTCGAAAGTTGCGCGATGTCCCCTCGCAGCCTCCGACGTAACGTTTACCCCAACGATGAATCGCGGAAAAATCGTCGAGTTTATCGAGGCGGCTCGCGAAAGCAACGGCGACACGCGCCGATGCAAATTCCCCGCGATCTCGGCTCGTGTATCGAGATGTGAGTCACGGCTGTAATCTTTCGCATAGTAAATTATCCGCCAATATCAACGAGAGATCAGATACTGCCGGCATTATCTGTTACGGGCCGCGGGGAGGGACGCGCGCGACGCGGAACGTGCAGCCTGCGCGGAGAGGCGAGGAATTTTGGGGGCGAGCGATTGCTCGTCGGCGGGAGGGGCAGATCGACGCTACGGTGTAAGGGCTTTGCGCAGTTATAAATGCGGTTTTGTATCTGGCTTTACAGGACAAAGTAATGGGCTTAGATAATCCTGATTTAATAAATCGAACAGTTGCGAGAGAGGTAAGGCCGCAGGGGGACGGCGCGCGTTGGGGCGGCGCTCGCAACGGCCGCGTGACTAATGCGTTCAAAAACAAGACGGATGACTCGCCGGGAAGATCTTCCGCCGCATTTACATTTCACCACTATATTTCTCCGCGGGAAAAATCCCGAAAATGCCGATCCAAATCTCGCGTATTAGCCGACTCGGGCTCCGGCACGGTTTTTTCGCCCCGGGATTTCCCCGCTCAGCTGCGAGGACTTTTACGGGGGTCGCCGCTCTTTTTTCCTTCGCACGCCGAGCTCGCGGTTCCTCGATTATTAACATCGGCGTCGCCGATCGGATTCACCCTTCGCCGACTCGTTCGAGAGACGAGAAAGCCACTCTTTCGGTTTCGCGGGGGTCGGAGCTTTATCACGCGGGAACAACCCGATTCGAGTCGATCGTGAAATCTCCAAGTGACTCATCCGGTGTTCGGGTAATGAAACTTTTCTGTTCCGTCACCGTCGAAACTTGATTTAACGCGATTTCGTCGAATCGTAGATGTATTATCGAAACGTGCGTGGTGCGGTCGGAAGGGAAGAGATTTCTTCGGTTACAGCGAAGGACGAAACGCGGACGAAACGCGCACCGCCGGATCCATTTTAATCGGACGTTCTAATGTTAACGTTCAATTTGAGGGCATGTAATGCGCGGAGATTTTAATGGGTTATTATCGGGTACTTGCGTCACGTTTTGGCCCCATTACGGTCTATTAAATTAGAGGTAATTCCTGGTTAAACAGCGCGCCGCCATAGCGTTATCCGAAAATCAATTCTTACGACGGACGGCGCGGCGTGGCGCGGCGCGCGCGGGGAATCGCCGCCACTTCCGGCACGAGAGGGGGTGGGGCAGGACGAATCGCCGCGAAATCATTTATCGTTAAATCTTCCCGTACGCTTTCGACCGTCAACATTGTCCGCCGGCCAATAAATACGGGATTGCCCGTCGCCGAGCGTTTTATTCGTCGCGATCGCTCGCTAACTGGCGGGAAAGATTTTAATGAACCCCGACGCCGGCGGAAACGCGGCGAGCACCGGGGATAAAGATGTCGGAACTGTTGCTCGGACGTAAAGCGCGTCCCTTGAAGGACGCCTCGCGATCCTTCGGTCGTAAATGAAAATCGAATTTCCGATCCCGGGAACGAGGCGGGACTTTCAATCGGTGAATCCGGTGTCACGCCGTCTTCGCGGACCGCCGATAAAAATTTATCCTCGCCCGTTCCGGTTCCAGCTTTCTTTTTCATTTCGGCCCCCGCCCCGTCCCTTCTCTCCACCTTTTTCTCGGTCTCTTTTATTGCGGCCGCCGATAAAACGGCCGATCGATCGGCCGCGATCAACATATTGCGCGGCGAACGAATTATTGAGTAGAGACTGCCCGGGGGATAGGTATTTCTCTCCTCGGATCTCGGGTACGAGTGCTACCCGCGTCGAGATTTCCCCGAAAGATCCGTGTAGCGGGTCCTATCAATCGCTGGCAACAGATATCTCAAAGGGACGAACAAACTATTAGCCTATCGGGGCTTTCGGCGGGTGCTTATCAACGCTCTCGTTATCCTCGATAATGGACCCTTTGCTCGAAGGGAAATCGACGAACGCTCGACTAGCCGTTAACTAGGAAAAACTAGGAATTCTCAGGAAAAGCGAAACGTTACGAACGATTCTATCGGTCGTACGGTATCGCGAAAACGAACAAGCCCGACGCTGTACAGGCCGAAGTCGCGCGACGCGAAGAGACGGAGAACGCTCGGCAAGGAAACGCGCGCCAACCGTGTCCCTCCTAAGTAGGTTAACGCGGCCGATAAATTTCCCGATTAACCGGGGCTCTCTAAATGAATCCCCGGGAAAAGGGGAAAAAAGGAGAACCGCGAATTTGCATAAACATCCGTGGCCCCGGTTTATCGCGATTTACATTTCGCGTCCGGTCTTGTTTCGCGGACGGTCGCCTCCGCCGGTGTAACCTTGAAATTGGACCGAACTTATTATCCGACCGAATGAAAACGGAACCGAGGGACGGGGGAAGGAGGAGCAACAGCGGTGAAGGGGGGAGCGAGGCCGAGGCGAGAAGGAAGGCGGTCGGAGAGAGGAGCGCGACTTAAGGTGGTACATCTATAAAGCTCGAAATACGCGGGCAGGAGTCTGTGTCCCCGCAACAATGTATTTAATTAACGTAACGGGCGCCGGGGGAGCGGCGGGACTCGAGCGTAGCGATTGCACCCGCAAACCACCCTCTATCCGTGCTAGGCGCCGCGTGACCCCACTAAACTCCACCCCCGCCGCGGCCGTCGCCGCCACCGACGCCGCCGAGGCCGCCGACGCCGCCGCCACCCCTCTTTTCTCGCCAATCCGCAGGCTTGTTCAATGGCCGCCAAGTCGAGAGCTTAAATTAAAGATACAAGCGCATCCCGTTGTGCCAGCCAGCGTGCGCGGCAGCGCTGCCGCGCGGCCGCTCGCCCGTCCGCCCGCGGAGGCGGTAAACGAATTAAAAAGTAAACGGCCGGCCGTAAAAGTTAATAGCTGTTCGGATGAAAATTAAAACACTCGGGGAATTAAGATAACGGAGAGAAAGGAAGCCAGACAATCTGGAGAGATTGACTGTGCTCCGAGCCGGGCGGACTGCTGCCGGGGTTAGCTCTCCGGCTCAGCGCGAAACGTCGATTCCTCTTCAAACCGCCGCCCCCGGCGTCCCCCGGGCCACCCCCACTCGCGCTACGCCTTCGTTAGCCCCGCGGACTTGGAAAGAACGGACGGGAAAAAGGGTTGTTACGGTTCTTTGCTAGGAAATCCGTGCGACCCGAACGTTCCGCGGAAATCCGCCCCGTCGCGAGCGGATTTTCCATCGGTTTCTCTTGGATTCTAACCTTTTCTATAATTATAATTCACCCTGTTCGTCGAATTCATCTCCATTCGCATTTCCGCGCTGTCGCGACGAACGCGAACGATTGGAACGATGATTCCGACGAACGCACAGCCGGTTGATATCGATTCCCGGCGAGGAACGTCAGAACGGATACCGACGGTGGATTTCTTGTTTCAGGTGTGGTTCCAAAACAGGAGGACAAAATGGCGGAAAAAGCACGCGGCCGAGATGGCGACGGCGAAAAGGCGGCAAGAAGAGGTGGAGGGTGTCGTGGGCGAAGGCGAGGACGGCTGCAGCGACGCGGAGGGCGACGGGAACAGCGAGACCGCCGCGAAGAGGCTCAGAAGGGAGCTCGAGCAACAATACAGGCATTAAACAGTGTAAAAACGCGGGACCGATATTAACGATATTCACGATATTCGCGCGAGAGACGTTCGGTGGGTAGACGCGTATCGACGAAATGGAACGAAATCGAGGATCGCTCTGCGAGGACCGATTTCCCAGCGGCCGACGAAGCAAGTTCAGCTCGAAACGATCGCTCGATTCGACTGTCGTCGATCTCTGCGATCGTCGCAACTCCCGGCGACTCTTTCGAGCTGGATCCGTCGCGGGGTCGACGAAGAAGCTTCTCCGAAGATTCGCTAAGATTCACGAGCTTAGTTTTTAACGACAGATCAAAGTTCCGTTGAGCCAACGCTCGCAGAATTTTTACTTGGTTGCCTGTGTTCCGAGATGGCGCGAAGCAGGTTTCCGGTGTTCGTAAGAAACGACCGTCGTCTGTATATATTTGTACCGAGGTATCGTTGACTCGGCGACCGGCGATCTGTCCCGAGTACGCGAGAAACGACGACCGAATCGATTCGGATCGCGAGTGTCCGACGAACCGTTTCAAGGCAAGCGAGCAACCCTTTCCCCGTGCACTTGGACAGTTTGAACGGCTCGTAATCGAATCCAGCGATCAAGCGCCCCAGCGAATACCGTTTTCGTGAATCTAGTCAGACTTGTAAATAATAACAGAAAACGGAGCCTTGCCTTGAAATCCCGCCGACGCGACGCGACGATTCGTCGGACACCGTGCACAGCTGACAGTGCGTGCGCAGCGAACGCGAGCTGACCGTCGAGGAAGATGGTGGACATATTATTCGAACGCGACGAAGACGCGGTGCGAGAGAGCGAGCGATAAACTCGATGGAAAATACCGAGAATAAACGAACGTATCCCAACGTGCTTCGAACGAAACGATGTTAACCCATTTTGCCTAGTTTCACTGGTAGCGTACTCCTTAACACGGGTACAGATTTTCAAAAAGCTTACACGCATTATTCTTTGAGGATGTTGCGACACGGAGGAAACATTTGTTCGAAATATTCAACGAAAATCGCGGATGCGTCGGAATGGGTTAAGATAATTCCATCGGTGACAAATGAGCTTTTCAGGCCGGGGATCGTTCGGTTGCGGCTGTACGATTGAATTAATCAACGAGTTGTTCACGCTGCCCGTGAAATGAAGTTATCTCCCGAATTCGAGTAATCACTCGCGGCGTGTGCGCGTTCCGTTAATTTCGTAATTTCGTTTTTGGAACAATATTTGCCCGGGTCCGCGGCAGCAAACGCGCGCGACGCTTTGTCCATCCGCGTCCCAGTGAATCGAGCCGATGGACAAACGGATTTTGTATATTCTGTAGATACGATAAACGTGAATGTGATATTTAACATATTTAGTAAGAATCCGATGTAGGCGCAATCGGGCGGCGGCGAAGCGAGCCGAGCGAGCCAACCGAAACGCGAAACGGAAACGAACGGCGCTGAACGCGATCTTTCTTTTTCCTTCGATTACGGTTCGATCTATGATTTTGTAAGTAGACGACACGCCCTGAGGACAATTGAGAAAACGAGCGAGAAAGGACTTTTGTAAATATTCGAGTTGAACGCGTCGAATGCCGTTCCCAATCGACCGAAACGATTAGCCCGCAGAATTTGTTTCATTAAACGATCAGTGTCCGACCGGAATATTATTCGACAACTTGTCTGTATCAGAACCGATGTAACATAGAAACGACTTTTCGCATCGCGTGTGCAATCACGCGTACCTCGACGTACGAAATCGTTCGGCATTCGACGCGCCGAGTTGCGTTTCGAGGGAGAAGGGTCGGGACCAAAGTTCTCCCGCCAGCAGGGATCTTTTTCGATTGATCGCGACGCCACAGCGCCGACGATTGATTTCCTCGGAAAGAAATCGGAAGGTTGCCCGGTGAAACTGTTTCGTTCGGCGAAGAATCGCTTCGACCGATTCGGAGGTTGGCTCGGCCGCTTCCGCGCCGGCCGAGTAGGTAACACCCCTATTGTTTTAAAGAAAACGACGAGAGGAACCGCAAGACGAACCGCCAACAAATAGGAACGTAGACGTACGCGTAGAAATACGTATAATCGGACGAGCACTCGGGGATCGACGTTTCCCCTCCCGTTCTTCCGGAAGTGCGTCCTCGGAAGCCACGTACATATAGCTCAGTTACATACTCGAGTATCCCGACATCGCTGTACAGTATTTAGGTAAAATCGCTAAGCGGAGGATAGAGACAATCTGTATAAAGTATTGTATAAATTATACATACGTGTTATCTATCGCTTGTGTATTATATCTCGAATTTAATAAATGGAACACATACTACGGTAATTATCAAGACAGCCTGCGTGTCCTTTATTCCGGAACACCCTGTGGAGATCCTGCGTTTCCCTCGATTCGACGGATGCTCGCGGAAACATTACCGTTTCTCCAGTTACTCGTACACTTTCGAAACGCCGGTTCGAGTTTCCAATTTCAGTTCGAGTCTCTTTTTCGAGGGAACATTCTAGACGACTTTCAACGTTGATTTCCTTTCGTCCGTCCGATCGCGAGTGTAGTACTCATCGGCGGCGAACGGGTTCGACGATTCGATTTTGTTATTCGCGATCGGAACGGAGCTCCGAAAAGTTGGCCTCGCGTTAACGTTATTTTAATGTTCTCCGGTGTTAATAGATATTGTTGGTGCGGGTAGATAAATCAGAAATGAAAATTACCAGGACTGCCGGGTCCATTGATATATAACGACACCGGAGGGTCGTAATGATCGGTGCAGTGGTCATCAATCACCAGCGAGAAGACACTCGCGTCGCGCGGTTTTTGGCACGCGGACCGACGATAAACTTCTGCATTGTGTTGTCGCAGTTTAAATACGTTTCAACGGGTAATGCGAATTTTTCTTCGAAAGCAAGACGAATCACGATTTCGTACAAGGACGTTTCGATGAAATATCGCGCTTCGAGCGCTTTCTTCGCGATCGGTGGACGCGGATCCGAGGGGACACCTGAGCATTCTCTCGCGAATCGTTCGTTTCGCAGCCTCTAGAGAACCGCTGTCAGAGTGCACCGCGCGAAGAGTCGAGTCGAGAACTCTTTTATTCGCGAGACAACGCTGGTATCGATTAGACGATTTCTCGAATCCTTCGTTCGCTTATTTCCATACATTTCCACCGCATAAGTGTAGTCGAGCAGGTACATTACCTTAGATGCGAGTCTCCGTCGATCGGACATCGATTCCGACCGTATCTCTCTCGACTCTGCTAGCGCGAGCTTCGCCGAGACAACGCTCGAACGATAAAGCATCGTTTCTATTTCGATTCCACTAGCAATCCCGGTCCTAGCGGAGTTCCCCATGGAAACCAAGCCACGCCGAAACGTCCGCGATCTGTTCGTAGAAGGTCTGTAAAGCGAAGAGTCCGATGAACCTCCGAGAGCGTGGAGAACAGGGGTAAGTTTTCCAAGGGTTCACGCCGGTTCCTCGACAGAGGCCTAATGACTCCAGGGGGCAGAGTTTAAGCGAAGTAACCGGGGAACGTGATAAACCGGTGCAAAAACAATAGAACGGAAGGGCGAACGGGCGGGGGCGTGGGTGGCCGGGCAGGAGGAGGAGGAGGAGGAGGAGTGGTCGGACATTTTCGTAACTGGTATCGATTTCAAATATACGGCACGGTGATTAATGTTACGAGAGTTTTCGTGAGTCATAAAGTTAGCATTGGTAGGTAGCCCGGCAGTCCTTATGCCTGTCGTCGTTCGGGCTCCACCCTCCTCGATCGTCGCGCGGCGCAGGGCGTGCGAGAGAGCGAAGGAAAAGGAGCGAGAGAGAAAGAGAGAGGGATAGAGAGAGAGAGAGTGTGAGAGAAAGAGGGAGGGAGAGAGAGAGAGAGAGAGATGGAATCCCGAGGCATTGGCAGTGCGAATTTATCGCGGTGTTAAGCCGTTAATATTTGCGCTGGCTGGGCTTTAAATCAATGAAAAATATTCTAATTGGAATATGAAAAAAGTTGGCGCGGACTCGGCCGTGACAGGGGGAAGTGAAACGGGGGAGGAAAGGTCGGACTCTCTGTCTGCCCCGTTACAGAAATAGAATATAAATTGTCTTAACGAGAGCCCGGCAAGAAAAATGGCAAAAAGTTCGGAAGCGCGGGCCGGGGGCGAGATTGCGCGCGCGAAACGAAACGATATCGGGGCTAATAGATTCTCCCCGCGACCAGCTAACTACAAAGCAAGTTTACCAATTTCGCGGGATCGACCGGGAACCGTCGACGTTCGAGGAACGACGCCGCCCGATGCGACGCGACGCGACGCGACGCGACGCGTTCCACCGCTCGCGCCTGTCGCGTCCCATTAATCCCCGCGATCCATTAACATCTCGTGAATGTAACCGTCAAGGAACATGCGCCGACGTACCGCGCTGCTAATTAAGGGGAATCAATTCGACGCGGCCGACTGCTGCCTCGTCCTTGGATCCTTCCGTCGAGAGTGTCTTTTTCCAAGGATTCAACCGTGCTGGACGATCAATGATATCCTCGTGATCCGCGATCGGCGGACTAAGCTAGCCAACCACCGATCGACAACGTTAATAGATCCTTCGGGTTTCCGTCTGGATCGCCAAGCGCCGGATAGAGCAGCCGAGGAACCAAGAAAATCCGCGCGCGCGTTCCCACCGCCGGTCCATCCGAGCGATAAAACCGCGTTTCCCGTGTGTGTCGGGTCGCGAGCGCGCGTTACCGAACGACGAGATACTTCCCGATGAAAAATGACTGCGGGATCCCGAGGAAAGAATCCCGGAGTCACGCCGTTAGGGGAGGAACGCGGCGCGCGATCGGTAACGCGAGGATTTCCGAGAGGTCGCGGCACGCGCGGAGGTAAAACCGCCCCGTTCCCAGGCCCTGGCAGGGCCGCGTTGCAGCGCGGCGGCCGCGATTTCGAGATCGAGCGATCGCGATCCCGTGTCTCTCCGGCAATAATTTCTCTTCGGAAACCGGCCTGACGCGAAATCCCCGGGTTTTACTTCGAACACCGCATTGATTAACTTATCTAATCTAATTTAAATGCGAACCGGCGGGGTGTGAGCCGCTCTCTCTCTCTCTCTCTCTCTCTCTCTCTCTCTCTGTCTCTCTCTCGCTTCCACCTGTTCCCACCCGTTTCCGCTGGCTTTCTCTCGCTTTCTCTCGCCGGGGACGAACGCCCCTCGCGGGGCGGGAGGATCCGGGGAACATTAAGCGCGATAGCGAGCGAGCCGGGCGAGACGAGGAGAAAAATGGGGATTCGAGGGTACGTAAGGGTGGAGAGATCGCCGAGGCGAGTTCGAATCCGAGAAACGAGCAAGACGCCCGACGGATCGGGCAGGGCCAGAGAGAGAACGGGTGCAAGAGATAATGAGGGAAGCGAGGGTGAAACAAAATTAAGCGATCCGGCGTGGGCGGCCGGGTCGTAGCGCCGGTAATACGAACAGGGTGTACCGTGTACTCGAGTAACGCGAGTTAGGGCATACAAACCGCTGTGTAACGTATCAAATCGAGTGCTGAACCCGGGATTAAATCGGCGAGAACGGTACAAGGGTGAACGACACTCGTGGAACCTGGGGGATGAACCGCGCGGGATACGAATTCGGATAACCTTCCTCAAATCGCGCGCGAATCTCGGCGATCTTATTTATTTCTACCTTATGTCGTTCTTTTCCTTTGATTCGGTTCTCTCCGATTTGTCGCGGCAACCGTTGAACGTAGATAGAGAATATTGGGAATCCAGAAGCTTCGAGGGCTATCGATATTGAGTGAAGTCGCTCGAATAGAACGAAATAGTACGTCCTAAAAATGATTTCTGTGTTTAGCGAATAGAGGAATAGACAGGCGCGTGCGCGTTGTCGGGCAAACGTCACGCCTCTTCTTTCAACGAACCGCTTCGGCCGTGGATCGGCCGAATAATTTCATTCGGGAATATTCCTCCGGTGGAATAACGGATGATTGACAGTACAATAATAACGGCGATTACGACAATATTGAAGCAGCGGCTGACTTTGTTACGGGCGTAACTAGGGGATTTTCCCCCTGTCCGGGGACACCCTAACCGCCCTTAACTTACTGCATCAGTTTCGCAAATTGAACGACCTTGGCTCCGTATCCATTTCACGCGACCATTCGGAGGGAGGATCTTCAGCGTTGCGTGTTCCAGGTTGTCGCACCTTTTTCATTCGCGTCATTCATTCGAAAATATTCCTTAATATACAGGAACGTCGGAAATCTCACTCGCGTAAACATATGTTGCAATTGGAACTCGGCGTTCATTCTTTTGGAAACAAGTGGCTACTCTGTTCTCTAGAGATTTTACGTATACGTTACTTATCGACTAACCCTGCTAAACGTGGTCTCCGTCGAACAATCGACGCGACCGTTCGAAAGTAAAGAACATCGTGTTCGAATGGAAACGGGGTAAATCGAGTAAATCGAAGGCGAGAAGAAAGGAGCGCGAGACGCGGCGTCGGTGGAGGGAGGCGGTGGTTCTGACCGTCCACCCCCCGAGCATCGTTTGCCGTTCCTCCCTCCTCTATTTATCATCCGACTACTCGTCTGCTGACTTGTTATTAAATTAATCCTTCGTTTAGTCAAATTGATGCATCGATATCATAGAGCAGTCATAACTCACGGCACCCTTTCCGCCGCGATTAGTGCACACGCAGCGGCCCGTTTTCACGCGCGACCCCTGATCCGAGCAGCAAGGGCCTCTCTCTCCTCCCACACACACACAGATTCTCTCTCTCTCTTTCCCTCTCCTCCTCCACGGCTCGCCGATTCCCTATTTGCGCCGATCCCGAATCGCGCTATTTATTAACATCGTTGCTTATCGTTCGCGCGATCGCCGACGCAAGGAACAGGACGCGTCCGACAGTAAAATTCACTTTCGTTTTTCCCAGAGACCTTACGAAACACAAAACTACGGCACGTTTCAATGTAGACGAACAACTGCTAGCGTCGAACTATTCTACAAGGGAAATGGAATGGACGTTTAAAAGCAACCCCGAAGAGTCCTCCGGTTGGTATCCGTTTAACGCGAAAATCAACATTTAATTCCGCGAGGCGAGGGAAAAAAGAAATGTTGCGCGGCGCGGCGCGGTGCGACGCACGTAAAGTAATCGAACCGGGGAAAAAGGAACATAAATCCGCAATAACTGGAGCTGTCCGAATGTTTATCGGAACGCGGGATCCGATCAATCATGAAACGACAGGAAACAAATACTGAAATCAGTGAGTCCCCGCGCAATTAGTATACGCGATAGAGACGTTGATGGCGCGGGGAATTTTTTATTTTCCCGTCTCCTCAGGGAAGCGCGCGATCACACAAGGAGGGAGGGCCGGAGGGTGGAAGGAGGTAGCCAGGGGTGCAGAGGGTGCACGTTTTCAATTTGAATACCGATTAATCTGACCGAATAATCTTACCGTATATTCCGTTCTCCTGGTCCTCCGATATTCGTTTCGTTCGGGGCCGCTTTGTTTTTCCATTTCTCCTGGCGTGTGTGCGCGCGCGCCTATGCCTGCCTATCCCCCCCGCCCCGCCCTGAAACCAAACGAAACGAAACGAAACGAAACGAAACGGAATGAAACGAGAAAAAAACAAAAACGGGGGGGAAAAAAAAAAGGGAAAAACTAAAACGCTTCCACTTTATCGTGCGGCGCGCAGCAATTAATAATAACAACGCAATCGGCCCCGTATCTTTTATAACCTTTCCGGGTATAAATCGCGAAATTCTGGAATTATCAGGCAGCCGGAATGAAAGGCTATTTCCGTCGCGCGGAATCACGGGCAATATTTTACGCGGGATTGGGGTTGAACGCGGGACACATCGACGTTTGATATTTTTATGCAGTGGCGCCACCGCGGAGAGATTTACGAGGCAGATACGCGATCACAAAATGTCCGACACTAAATCAAACGTGTTGCATCGGAAAACATCAGAAATTATTATTGGGACTTTTATGGGATCGATGGGAACGAAGGAGGAGAGACCGTCACAGAGAGAGAGAGGACAGGAGCGTGCCCTCCCCCGATGTAACGCAACGCGAAGTATCTTCCCGTCGATCTATCCTCGGATAAATCCCGATCTATCAGGCCCTACGTCCCCTCCATTTTTATATTCCGACGAAGAACGCGTTATGGCCATTCATTCGGCTGTCTGTCCGCCTCGTTGCCGGCGCTGCGCGCCCACCGTCCCTTTCGAACGCGTAACGAACCTATCAATCGCTAAAATCCTTACGTCCCCGTGGTTTCCGGGCTGCACCGGACGGAAGTCAACCCTCTGCTCTCGAGAAAATAATCGACGTCACCCGACGAAATCTAAAGCAATGTTTTTTCAACTCGTATAAACTTGTAGCTTAATCGGCACCGCAGGTCGGAATGAAAGATCGTTTTGCTGTTAGTGCCTCGTCTTTAACTACCGGGTGACTCTCGAAAGAGTACGATCCGACTGCTCGTTCTAAGGTTAAACAGCTATGGGAATACAGAGCAAGTTCCGCGAAATACCACCGGACGCGACGGACGGAAGGAGCACCGAGCAAAGCGTAGGTGTACGCGAGGCAACGGAATTTCGTCGAAAGATCGTTCCCCGGTGATGAAATCCATTCCTGCTAACGAAGGAACACGAGTTTTCGTTCTGCGAGGCCCACTCCGCGCGCCTCTGGGCTGCTCCTTCCCTTTCATTCTTTATCCTTGAAAGAAATAAAGGCAGAGTTGTAACAGCGGAATGATTAATATCCGGCTGACAGTTTGTGAAACGGGCAGCCAATAAACGGGATAAAAGTACTGGTGAAAAATAGCGCGCTCATTAGGGGTACAGTGACATCTGCGACTGGCTGCGCCGAAACTCCTCGAGAGCAGTCACGCTGGAAGCTGCCCGGCCGAGGGGGACAAAGAAGACAGGTTTATTAAAGTAATGCCGGATCATTTTAATATCCGAATGGGAACGCACTGCATTCCCAGCCACGCCAATCTCGAACACACCGTTTCTAATCCTCCTAATCTCTCTCGGACCTCTGCTATTCGACACGTTCGCCGACTCTGTTATACGTAAACGACCACTAGCATTTTCTGCTTTACGCAAAGTAAACTAAACTAATTTTGCGTACGCGGATTTTCACGAGAATCAGTAACTCGTTCCGTGCAACGTTTGGAAAGTCAACTTCTTACCGTGAACACCGTTGAAACCCGTGTTGCTATCGGTATCGTCGAACAACTTCTTCGTATAGCTTCTTTATTTGATTCCTTCGAAACGTTTCTGCGTAACACTTCAGTGAACAAGTAGAGCACAACAGAATCCGATTCTGGTGGAATAACTGAATATCCATGCACAACCGATTGTAAACAAATACCGAGGATGCGTTTAGTCGCAGGATTGTTGGAGGAATTAAACTTATTTCAATGTGGAATCTTCGAATTATTCGCTAAAGCAACGAACTTTCATCAAATTGTTCGTCGCTAAACAGTCCGGGTGGCGCCATCTGTGGTACAAATGGCGAGTTTCTTAAATCATTTGCATGGTAAAGAAGTGTGAAAAAGAAATACCGATAGCGATGAAAGTTTATTCGCTGTCTTTAGCGTATAATCCTAAGATTCCGAAATCATGTGATTCTTTTATAGTCGGTAATTCAAAATATGCGACACCGAGTCGTACGAGTTTGTAATGTCTATTTTATACGTTACCTGTGATTGCAGTCTTGTATAGTTCAGCAGTTGACCGTTCGATTCAGGTAGAGTCGCTAATGCATCGAGATATTTTTTGGTAGTCTCGGTATGTCAGAGAACTATCGGTAGAAAAATACATTGTACACAGTCCGTACGTATCTTCAGTCTGTGACGGATAAGATCAGTATAGAGGATAATTCACGAATGCACGTTTCTTCGAAAGAAAATAGAAATGACTATTGTTAATAGTAGTCGATGCAGAATACCAACGAAAGAGGACACACAGGCAGACGAAGGTAAACAACCTTTAGTAGCAATCGTATCACTTCAGTTCGATATATTTAATTGTCGAGTAGATATTTTACAATGTTTACTCCATTTTCTTATAAAAATTAATTTTCTTTTTTTAAAAAAGCAATATCATAGAAAAGGAAATGATAATCTACAATACAGAGTTTTCACAAGAGAACAAGAAACGTACTTAATAACGTACGGCTTGGAAATATACAAAAGAAGGTATTAAAAACTAGGTTTCTTAACAACGTGTTGTCGTATTTCCTGAGGTTCCGCTCGAGCGTTAACATTAAAATATATTTTACGTGATTTTGCGTCCGACAGCAAGGAATTCCACATGATATCCTTCTGGAATAAGAAAATGATTTTCCATTAACAAACGCGAATCGTCGGTGTCACGTGTGTAATTTGAAGATCGTCTGAACGTGTCTTACATTGAAGACACCAAAGTTACCGCAGATTATCAGACTGTGTTTCGCCCTGGTCAGGGCAACGCAAAGTCTTTGCCTGTCGGATAGGAATCCGATCTTGTGGCTTCGTACGCAGGACATGATTATCACGTCGCGTTCCTGTCCTTGAAACCCATCGACCGTATTTACTTCGAACTTCATCTTTTTACGAAAATTCTCCGGCCGTGACGAAATCCTAAAATCATCACCGATATCAATGCACATTATGCGGGACACCCCGTATACCGTATTATTCGAATAGAAACGAACACTGACTTCTCGTTAATTTTATGTTGTATCACAGTTTTCTGATTGTTGTACGGCGTGAGAATACCAAATGTAATAGACTCCCACTTCTCCAGATTGGCGTAGGTCAACATCGAGTATATCATATTGGCTATGAACTGTGCTTCGTCGGTATTCGAAAAGTTATCGTTGTTCTGGCTTGTATTCAGATTGAAAATTCTGTACGAGTGAAACGGAAACTCCTCGTTCCGCGGTATCGCGGTCTTCAGTTTGCCGGCGTAGAAGAATTTATTCGGCCAAGAGGAGATATCGCGTGGCATCCTGTACTGAGTGTCCAGCATGATGATCGGGTTGTTCGGAGTGAACTCGAAGGCGTTTTGGACCCGGGAGAAGATCGACTGATCCAGTCCGAACCTCTTCGCCTGTGGACTTATCACTGTGGCGGGTAGCTGATTCGGATCGCCTACCAACACCAGCGTGTTCACGCCCAGCATCAACGGTATCAGGCTCTCCGCTTCGGTGCTCTGCGTCGCCTCGTCCACGATGCACACCGATATTCCTTTCTTACTGGTAACGAACAGAGACTCCATTTGCTTGTTGTAACAGGAGGACAGGGTGCAAGTGATGATATCCGCGTAAGCCAGGATTCTGTTCTCAGCGGCCCGCTGTATCCTCGCGAACTCCTTCGAGTTCATTTCGTTCAAGGGCCTGCGGTTCTTCAGCAGCTCGTACTTGGTGGCCATGTCCGCCAGTTTCATTCTCAGGTATTTCTTGTAAGCCTCGTCCATCTTCTGTGTACTCGCGATCTCGCATTTCAGCGCGTTCATCTTCGACTCCAACAGACTCTTCTCCTCCTCCACGCTTTCCAGCGGAATGCTCATCGAGTTAGTCGTGGTCTTCTTCATGTCTCGCTTGGCCAGCTCGGCGACAGAGATGTCCTTCACGACGGGATGCATCACCTCCGACCGACCGATTCGAACCATTCGGAATCGTTTGTGGCTTATGGTGGACCTGATCTGCAGCAGTCTTAAAGTGATCTCGTCGATGGCGGCGTTCGACGGAGCACAGACTAGTATCTTCAACGAACTCCCGCTACTCGTGTACCTATTGTTCCCGTAGAGCACTTGGCTCACTATATTCGCGATGACCTTAGACTTTCCGGTACCCGGTGGACCTTGAATGAAGCACAGCTTCGACTGTTTTTGTACTATGGTCTCGGTCACTTTGAACACGGCCTCCAACTGTTTCGGATTCAATTTGTCTTTGGTGATTAACTGTTCCGACGTCGACACGTTCGGCAAACGGTACTGTTCGATCTTCGGGCTTAAGATCAAGCTCATCACCGGCGACTTGGGAAGGTATTCCAAGGCCTGCACCAACCGCAACGTCGAGCGTAGATAGGTCACGCTTCTCATTCGCTTCACTCGATTTACCAGAACGTTCGGTTCCAAAGCCTTCGTTAACATGGTGTACGTTATTAAGACGTGCGGCTTTTTCACATAGTTCTTCAGCTCCTTGTTGTAATGGGTCCATTCCGTCAGCACGGTCTGGTGAACGTCGTTCACGTACGCGAACACTTTGTGAAACGTTTGCCCCTTGTCTTGATTTCTGGTATACTCGAAAAACACCAAGTCCCCGTAATTAGGATACGCCTGTTTCTGCAGATCCTCCCTCGTGACTAGTACCTCGAGCATCAAGGTCGTCAAAGATACATTCGGCGAAGGCATACTCATTTGAATCGAGTTCTCAACGATGGAACACATAAGCGTGGGTCGTCTGCGATTTTGATCGATAGCCTGAAATTCTTTCGTTATTCCATGCCAAATTTCTAGCAATAAAAGAGGCGCCATGATTCTGTAGTATTCCTCGTAGGATTTGTAATGCGTGAGCGTCACGTGGAGCTCCTCGTCCGCGACGACGGGCGCTATCGTGTTTAAATACTGTTGCTCCTCTAGCCAAACTGGATTCCACGAGAAGATACGTAACAAAAATTGGTTCGTCTTGTCGGTTTCCGTTACTTGTTTCATCACTCTCGTAGGGAGGGGTGCATCTTTCCCCACGAGTTTCTTCAGAACATTCGTCTCCTCGATTTGATACTCGCGTACAGTCTTGATCACCGCGGAAAAGGACACGCGCTTCTTTAATCTTTTACCCGGGGATTTTATGCTTGTCGTTGAGGTAACGGTGGGGAGGGGACGGTTCTGCGGTGGCAGTGCAGGTGCAGTCGTTTCTGGTTTTGATTTATTTCTCGCTTCTGATTCCTTCGGACTAATATCCAATACGTCTTTCATTATCCTCGCCAACGTTCGATCTTCCAGGGCTTCCTGAACTGGAACATTCGCGGTAGCTTTAGCGACGCTGCTTTTTTTCGGTATCTTGCCAACACTGTTGAGATTCAACGAGTTTTGCAGGTGCGTCGATAGATCTTTGCTCGTACTTTTACTTGCATCTTTAAGTGTTTTCGGACTCGAACTATTATTTGCTACCGTAGGATCGTTGCAAGTTTTCGACTTCTCCTTCGTTTCCTCCGGTTTCGCTGCGGAAAGTGCGGCTTCTATCAGCAAATCGTTTCGCGTCTTCATCGACACTTTTGCCTTCGGTTTGTTAGCGATACGCTTCTTCTCCCGATTGCTCTCCGAGGACGATTGCTTTTCCTCCATGGCGAGTTTCTTTAACCTTTGCTTCCTACTGTCCGCCAATGCTTTCTTCTCCTCCTTGGTAAGCGGACTAACCATCTTCTTCTTAGTCGGCGGAAGGCAGCCTGCCCATTTGTTGAGCACTTTTCGGTTCTTCTGCTCTTTAGCGTGCATATATTCTTCTATTTTAGCCTTATCTCTCAATTCTTTTTTCTCTATAGTAGATAATTTTTGTTTCGCAGGTCTCTCGGAAGCCTGTATAATTTTACTAGTGCCACCCATGGCGTTTCTTCTTCTGCTAGCCAAATGCAACGGTTCTATCTGAGTTATCCTTTTCTCGGGAGACTTCTTCTTTAAGCCAACTGTAGCAGATTCCGTTGAATGGCCTATTAAAGGATCACGACCCACGATTCCATGCTTACTCGAACTGAAATTTTTCTTTTCGGCTGGCTCCGAACATGTCGCGCTCTCACGGTTAATTGCATTACCGTCGATTGATTTGTTTAACGTGTCCGCGACACGATCCCTGGACTCAACTTCTAACTTTCTCAGACGAGTGCTCGTTATGTCCATTTCGTTTGCACTCCTCGTACTTTGCAAGGAAGTCTCTTCATCTTTTTCCCGGGCAAACTTGTCTTCTTTCGTTTCCTTTTCTGCTTTGATCTTCTCGTTTATACTCGATCGTGATTTATCTGCAGACATATCCGATCCGCTACAGAGATCTTCAAGATCAATAATCTGTACATCCGCATCCTCCTTCTTTATACTGTCGTCTTTCACTTCCCTATTAAATTCATCTTCGTTGAGCGTTTGACTACGAGATAATCTACGTAACCAATTTTTGTCTTCGTCGTCGCTGTCGGACAAGGAAACGATTAAATCTTCATCGTCGAGCATACTGAATCTCTCGTTTTCAATTTCTACGGCTTCTTCTTTGATCTCGTGTTTAACCGACGCATTCATGCCAAATCTAATGTCAAATAACTGAGAGCACGGGAAAACATCGTCTTCGCTGTCGCTTAATTTCACAACGTCCTCCTCGGAAAATTTTGTTTTCGGTACATGTTGTATTTTTTTCAGTTTGATTGGAGATTCAAGCGGTACATCATTCGAGGAATTCCAAAATATACTTTCATCTACATCTGTCAATTGTAATTCTTCTTCCATTTTTATTGCGTTATCACCAGTAATTACAAAACTTGAAGGAACTTTAGGAGATAACGTTTCAGTCTTCTCACTTTCAGGAGTCTTTAAGTTTACTTTCGAGTCATAATTTCTATTTTCTATGCTTACTGCTTTTGTACTAGTATCTCCTATTCTGTGTTCGGACTGCACATTGCAACAATTACGGCTATTTGCTAGATTCTCTTTATTTTTATTATTCAATAAATTGCTTTCCATAGATTTGGCTACATTCTGAAAGGTGTTCTTGCTACTTTGATCCGTATCTTTACAACTACTAAGAGCATTTTGCTTTTCCTTACTACCGCTGCTCGTATTACTCAACTGGGAATTCATTGAATTTACGAGTCTATCAGATTCCAACACATTATTGTTAAATGAAACGTGAACTATTTCAAGATCATTATCGTCCACCGCATTGCTGTGTTCTAAAATGATAATACCCAATTTCAGTCAAATTTTCATGTACTCCTCATAGTTGGCAAATAAGAGAGACAATATTACCTTTTAAAGATGCTTCTTTTGAACAAGATTCTAAACGATCCAGCAGTTTCGGTATCTTATTTGGAACAACATTCGTATCACAATTTTTTTGTTCCCTCTTACGTTTAATGGCATGATCGGATTTATCGTTCGTTATACATTTTGAAGATGCGGTTTTATGATTCAAGGATGGTTCTGCAAGGCTTTGCACTACTATTTGTGGTTGCTGAAATTGTAATGGTACAAAGGAAAATCAATAAGTCGACAAGCATTACGATAAGCGAATCTCTAGATAATCTAGATTAGACGAGACTAAGATTTACCGCAATTAAATGTAATTTATATGCAAACATGGTTTCATCCATATTATCAAAACCAGAACAACCCACTCCAATGACATCATTTGGATTTAACTTGGTCGTTTGGTATGGTTGCTGTGGGACTCCATTTATAAACACACCGTTAGAACTCTAAAATAATATTATACTATTAAAAGCAATCGTCCAATTCACGTTATTAGATCACAAATGTATATACAAACATAAAATTGAAGGACAATTCGATAGTTATATTATGGTTTCATACAAGTCTAAAAGAATGTATGTAATTATTACTAGCTGATATCAGGAACAATTGTAACATTGTCATACCTTTAAATCGGTAACATATAATTCATTTTTCCTATGAAAAAATATGCAATGACGCCTTGAGACGGCCAGACTAATGCATACTATCTGATTTTCCTTGGCTCTGCCACAAGTGTACTGAAAACAATTCATTTTTCTATCAATGATCCCGTTACTTTAAATTATTATGTAAGTTCATTGAAGTTCAACGACATTCGGTAATCTGTTGCTACAAAAGGTTGTGTTAACAGAAATACACGAAACTGTCGACTACAATAAGAAACAGTCAACGATAGAAGTGCGAAAAGAATGATTTACAGGTAAATAATCGTGAACGTACTGTGTGGTCGGGTTTATCGAGAATAATCACGCCAGGCACATTAATTCGTTCCAATACGAAATAGCAATCATCTTTCGCTCCCATGTTTCTCGAATTGATTCCCTTTAATTCAAAAGGCCCACGAATTTCCTTTGATCGTTAACCTGCTCTTTGTTACTCCAAAAGCATTTCGCGGGGATTTCCGGCGACGTCCACTGAAGCGCAGGAATCTCGACGTATATCAGTTTGCGCAGGATCCAAGTATTTCCTTTGTTGACAAAACCATCGTTTCGCTTTTTAAACGAACGAGCACGTTGCAACTCGTCCATATAAAACCAAAATAAATTGGATACACATGCTTGACGTTTATCGCCTATCCGACTAAGAATTACGCAGTGTGTGTATATTCGAAATTCGGTTACTGGGTTTTCTAGTAGAACGCTTTCTGGCCATCTAGTGGCCCAAGATCAAAGTTCAACTCCTAGAAGTATGCAACCCGCTAGACCCGCGCGTCAAGCGTAATATCGTGTCACGGGTGCTTGCATAGTTACTTGGAAAGAAACCCTTATGCGCGCAATTTCAAATACCACCTATAAATGTGTAAGAATATATTTCGCTATTTTCCTAGGTATATCGCGATAATATAATACGCGTATAACGTTCCGCTTTGTAGCTTGTTCTACGAGGAGATTATTTAGAATAAACGTTTCGCAGAAAAATTCCGGAATCTAGCTTAAAATCGGTATTGTATCTCGCACAGAAATTTGTGGGCGTTCCGTCTGTGAGAATCGAGTGTTGAATTATGACTCTACTGTCGCGGTACATCGTGTAAATCGAGAATCCCCGTAATCCCCGCACGACGGTAGGTATATTCGAAGGAGGGTCATTGGCGGACGTAAGAAAATATTTTCTGTTTTTATGCGTTCGGGGACTGGTCGGGATTGCGAAAGAAGGACGACCAGTTTGAACATAATGCGTGCCGGGCGGTTCACTTTCGGTTTCGCCGATGCGAAGGAGAGAGTACGGTAGACGGAACGAGATCGATAATCAAAACAAAGAGAAAAAGAACACGAATACCAATAATTGTCCATCAGCTATGAGAAATCCTGTTGGCACAGTTCGATCGTATCGTCATCCGCTTATCGCGGCTCGAGTGGGGGCACAGAGGGGCCGTAGGGACCAATTTGCTCGATTAATTAACCACTCAACGAATTTCCGATAAACCGATTGAATTTCTCCTTAACATTGATCCCCGATCAGCGCAGACGATTCCGGTATTCGCGTAAATTCCTCTTTCGCGAGTTTTCATTGAATTTTCATTGAATTTTCAATGAAGGCGACACCGACAGACACTGCGTGCCTCTCGCGACTCCTTTAAAGGACGACGGATTACAGAGACTCTTTGAAATCGTCGAGTGGCACATTCGCAAGAGATATCACGATTTTATTGGTCGTTCAATGTTAATTGCGGCAAAAGTTTCATGCGAAACGAACGGTTCCTTCCTCTTTTTCGCTGGCCATCGACGGTCGGCCCCACTCGTAATCGCGCGGATCAAATATGAAATTGATTGTTGCCAATGACGCGTACGCAATAAGCTGTAAGATACGGCGAACGCGCGGACAAGTCGATTACTGGTTTAGGGGACTCGGCCCGACGAGGTTGCGCAAGCTTTTCATCTCGATCGTTCGAACGAGTAAAATTGGATCGTTGCCCCCCTTGTGCCTGATCCGACCTTGTTACTCGCGCCTCTTGAGCAAGATTCAATGGCCCGGAGAGCTCCGCGTCGAAGCCAGATAAGAGCGTTGCCTCATTGCTCATTACCTTCTACTAATTTGTAAAACTCCACGGATATCAACATTGCGAGTACGCCGCGCGAAAGGTTCATCGATATTTCGGATGCGATCCGAATGTCCTCGATCGAGGATCGCCTCGGTCCGCGAGCCGAGTCCACCGTTGACCCGTTAGCGTCGATTCTCCATCGGTTTCGACGTCGATTCGGGTCGATAGTTTGACGAAGAAGCGTCCTAAAATGAATGCGAATCACCGAATGGTCTACATCGGTTCGCACAAATGGTCTACAGCGAGTCAAAATAGCGTTGCTCCGAAAAATGCGAGCAGAAAACGGGTCTTTTCTCTTATTTTGTATGGACTCCCGTAATCCGGCCCGAGGAACGGATGGGCGTTGAATTTTACACGGGACACGCGAAGGATCCGACGCGACGAGAATGTCAAATAAATCCTAAAAGCGCATCGACCCAGTTTACTCGACCGTTTTCACTTTCGGGCGAGCATAATCGGCCTCCATTCAGGATCGCCTAATAAAACCGCATCGCATGATCCACTTATCGACAACCGGCGTCACTGGCAGACTGTTAGGGTAGGTTTGTTTTACAGCAACGTGTCAAGTTCGATTTCCTTTCCACCTGTAAAGAAGAATACGATAATATTCCTAATTCCGATCAACCGAATACGTATCGTCGGTAGATTGCTTAATAATTGGATGCGTTTGTTAACCGTTTGCTCGGCAACACACTCGATTCCCCTCGAGTTCGCTCTGAAAAATTCAACCCGGATCGGAACGGTGGCACGATTAAGAACACCTACGGCCCCGATCCGATTGTTGCGTAAGGTCGATTCGATCTATTGAAAGCTTGGCCTGTCAACTCCTACAACCGAGCAGGTTTTTCGGAGATCGCACGCCTGGTAGGACGAGGCGTAGATCGGGCCAATGGTTGGGAGGGGTACCGGAACGAGACCGTTTTGTGAGAAGGGGTCGCCATTGGGACGACATCGCCATATAAGCAACGTCCGCTGCCACTGCCGAATCAGAGACTCGCACCCCTTCGTTGATACGGTTCCTCGACCAGTAGTTCAGGTAACGAACGCTTCCACTTTGCTTCTACAGAGAAATCTACGTTACATATTCTAAAGCTGCGTTACACAGCTGCCCGAGCAGCGCGTTCCAACGGGAATTCTAATCCATCGACCACCGAAATTTGTTCCAGGATGCAGACCGGAATGACATTGCTGGTGATAGCGGCGGCGTTGCTGCGCGGCGGTTGCGGCAGCTCGGTGTCCATCAAGATGCCGTACCTGAGCCCGGCCGGTGTCACTTACATCAACAACGTGGACTCCCAGGACCTGACTTACGCGTTCCCCGCGAACGTCCAGGCTCACCACGTCGGATACGCCGCTGCTCAGGTACCTACGGTCGCCGCCGTGCCATTCGTGAAACACGTGCCCACCGTGTCCCACGTGCCCGTGACCAAGTACGAAGATCACCCGGTGGTCCTGGAGAAACAATTAGACGTGGTGAAGCCGGCCGTTCAAACCCGTAAATTCGAGGTGAGCTCTCGTACCTAAACAGCAAGACCGCGTTGGCCGACGAAAATTTTCGCATCACCGAAAATTCCCGATCGTACGTTTCGCTAGGTCCGCCGTCCAGCGATCCAGAAGCAATTCTACGACATCGAAGAACGCGTGGTGGTTCGGCCAGCCGGCTCGGCTGTGGTCGAGCTCGAGCAACCGACTTCCAAGGTCCAGAAGGGACCGGCCGTGCTCCAGCCGTATTATCCTCAGCAGTTCGAAGGCATCTACAACTTTGCTCCCTCGACGATTGCCCCGCCCATCTCTTCGACTCCTGCCCCCGCCTCGAACGACGAGGGCGTTGTCGTGGAGAACCCAGACTTCCGTAAGCTGCAGGAACAGGTACGATACACCGGAACGAGCAGCGATTACTCGATTTTCTCGAGCGACACTGACAGTTTCTCTCCTCGTCAGGCTGCCAGGCTGAATCCCCAGGTGAGAACCGGCTCGAATGCCGCCGACGAGCCCTTCGTTGCCGCTGATCCGTCGCCGAGCGTGATCGTCAGTCCCAACTCCGCTCCTGAGGAGAACAGAAACAATCAGAACAGGCTTCTCGAGCTTCTCACGGCTCGCGGGAACGTAGCCGAGGTAAGAGATTAATCTTTTGTTTGTCTTCGGCGAGATTCTGACCCGTTGCTATCCCCGCAGGTCGGTTTCGGACGATCCGGGCTCGCGAAGACCGCTTTGGAGGAGGTCGGCCGCGTCAGAGGTCGAGTGCTGTCCGCGATGTCAGCTCCGGACAACGCGGAGCCAGCCGACGAACGGGTGTCGACGCGCCGCGTGGTCGTCACCAGGCCCATCGAGACTCTTCAGGAACTGAACGTGGTGGAGCCGGCGACGAAAATCGAGAGGGTCTCCTATCAGCAGCCGAGTTTCATCAAGACGGCCCGCCTCGACCACATTCCGGTTCACAGCTCCATCCCCGTTTACGGAAAAGCTTTGACTCCAGCGGTAGCCCACGCAGCCTTCCCCGTTTACCAGAAGACCATCTCACCGGTCTACTAATTTTACCGATGACCCAGCCGACTTTGCGATTCTCCTCTCTGTACTCCGATTCTCGAGACACCAGTAGAAGTCGAACGATAACGATCGGTCGTTGATGTAGTGGCTCTCGCGTTGACTTCTTCGTTCACGCGTAATGTAAATATTTCCCTTTATAATTTTATATGCATATACATGCGGTGTACACATCGCGTTCACGTTGAAACTGTAATTAAACGCAATTAATCGAGCGAGAAGCGCACGCGTTTACCCGCGTACAGAGAAAGAGAGAGAGCGAAGCGCACACGCTTGGCTCCCATGTTTCCTATTGTACAAGATGTTTACATATAAAGACAGAAGCGAAATTAACCGGTTGATTGATTCTTCTCGCGGGACCCATAATTTCAGACGTCATTGATCCTATCCTCGCAACGCCGCCATACACACAATTTTGAAGGAATGCGCACAGGTGCAAACATTGCACCACCGGAGATCAACGTCGCGAGATAATTGAATATACGCGCCCTGTCGACGGACACGTTCGTGGCCAGTTTGAGACGCATCTGGTTAAACGATCTCCTCGGTAAAAGAACAACGAGAGAAAACTGCTCGAACCCGAACCTGCACTTATATGGAACATCTGGAAACATACGGTGTTTCGATTAGTTCATCCTATCGACGAGAATGCGAATGTCAGTCGTATGTCAGGGGTAAAGAAAAGATAAGAGATTAGTTGCTAATCGAGAAAGTACAAGTGCCTCACCGTAGCTGAGAGCGTTCATGAATTATTCGCGCAACCGGTTACGGCGCGGCGAGACTGATTCGCTGGGAAAGATCGCAAGGATCCCCTCGGCTCAAGTGCACGGCCATGCAGTTTGTTGCATAAGAACGTCTCTGCCCATCTTTCACCGATGGGCTCGATCTCTTTCACTGTCGCGTCTTCCATTGAATTATGCAGCGGAATGACGCGAAACGCCGAGAGAGTAAGTTACGACTTCCTGATACGGCCAAGTTAATTCCGACAAGGGCAACCGCTGCCTCTGGGCATTACCTATAAGGACGTAACATTGACCCAAATGCCGTAGTATCCGGGTAGTTATCCGCTCCCTTGTCTCCTTTAACTCGAACGAGCCGCCTCTCGGTAAACTTCTCGACGTATGAGAAACGATACGATTTCTCGGTTGCTCCGAACGCGTCGAGATTGTCTAGGCAGAACCGAGTTTTCGAAGTTTCCCTTGAAAACGCGAAAGCGTCCGCAGTCCGGGTTCTCCCGTCTCCGTTCGGTGATCCGCGGCGAGTAACTCTATCGGAGCAACGCGTCTAGCTATTGCAACTGGCAGGGGCAGGGTCAACCGCAAAAAACCATAAAAACAGAATCGAAATAAAACAACAGAAATATTCGAACGAACGAACGAACGGATAAGCGAGGTAAGCCGAGGAAAAGGCTACGGCTGCGGGGAAAGTAGCTTAACCTACGAAACTGGAACAGGCATGGGCGACAAGGAAAGCATTGCTGAATAATCCGTATAGCGTAACTCTCGCCGAACGAACGCTACAACGTTACCGTGCGCGTGACGCGCAAACCGGAAAGCTCCGGGGAACTCTAGAAAAATTGGCGAGAACTCGCGTGGGCAGTTCGAAACCTAGCGAACGAGCTCGGTGAACTCGCCCAGGCGGATATTTCGACTGCGTTCCGTCGAGAAAGCGTATGCTATCGAAAACGAAGCTCTTCGGAGCGCGTTAGACGCTCGCGGGAAGCTCGCTTCGCTAACGTACCGTTGAATCTTACGAAAGCCAATTTTCCCGGCGAAAGTCGAAGAAACGTCCGATCGTTTTCGGAGAAACGAGTGCACGACATTTGATTTGCAACGCGGAACACGTTCCCACGGACACGCACCGTTTTTGCACCTATGAAATTTGACGTTACGCTACTTTTAACAAATTCCCGGCCCGCAACGCGAGCTGAATTATTCCCTCGCGAACGTGAAAAGTGAAACGAGCTTCGCCGAGGCGAATTTTCGACGGAAGCGACTCCTTATCGCGGATATATTCCTCCTGTAAACCGGTGCCGAGTTAATCGATTCGCTCGGCAATTCTAACTCCAACTTTTCCATCGAGCGACATTCGAACCCAAACTCACGGCCGACGGTCCGCCTGTGCCCTAACGTTATCCTGCCGAGCGAGAAATTGGAGCGGATAGTCTTTTATTCGGAATCGCTAGGAAGGACAGACGAGAGGAGAGAGAACAGAGAAAAGAGAAAAGAAAGGGTGGATCGGTGTGCGAGTGGCCGGCGACGCATGAATCCTCACCCTTGAAACGGTTCAACGGAGGAAGAGTGGCCTCGCTCGCGAGGTCTAAGGCCGACAAGAGGACCACAGGCTAGGCAATGACCAAGAAACGTCGAATGTAACCTCAGAGCTGACTGAGAGTATCGTGCACAGTCACCAGCTATATAAGTAACACTGTAACGGATCTTGAATTCAGTTAGAGACGCACAACAGCGATAACTAGATCCTTTCGAGCCGGGTTTATCGAGTGTCCGTCGAGGTGAGTGTCGGTGACGCGGAATTTCACGTGACCCGGTTGAGAAAGATTCGGACGTGAATTTTTCGGTTGCGCGGCTCGTCGGGCACCGATCGCCGATAGAAAAAACAAACAAACGGATCTAATTCGAGACCATTCCGGAGGGATCAACTGTCGCGTTGCGTTGCCCCGCGTTGCGAGAGAAAGTCACCTTTGCTTTTAGTCGAATCATTTTTTTTTCTCCTCTCCGAATATACTAGTTTCGACGAGAGTTAGACTGAGAAAGAACTTTTCCTCGATCCGCGAAACAAGACCTTTATTCGATCGGGAGCCGTTTTCGCACGCGCGACGATCGATCGGTGTTGTTCGAATCGTTCGATCGATTTAATTGCATTCGAACGGTGCAGATGTTACGGCGAATCGCGTGATGTAATCGGATATTAGCGCTTGAAGTACGGTAGAAGGTTTCCTCGTCGCGCATTCAAATCTCCGGAGTGGCAGGCGCTGTCGCCTCCGCGATACTCGATCGCGTATCGGCCTGCTGTTCTACGCGTAGACCACGGTGTACCAGCATTTTAATCGGGATCTCGTCGGAGAAGATAAACGACGTTAAACTGATGTCGAGACACGACGGAAAAAAAGAGGAACGAGTACGAACACCGGAGAGAATGCTCGACGAACGTTGCCAGAGATCGCGATGAAATATCAAACCGTGACGGTTCTCCGCGGTTATTCGAGCCGCTTCGTTTTCCCGTTCTTTTAATGAAAATTACACGGAATATTTGCTCGAACGAATAATCGCGGAATCTGAATGTGATTTCTATGGTACTTGCAGGATACGCTAAAACTGCTGTTTCGCAGGATGAACGCGATATTAGCGCTCGTCGTTCTCGCGGGAATCTGCGCGGCCGCGCCCCAATATTATCTTCCCTCTGGTCTCCTGTACCAGCATCCTGCCAATTTGTTAACTTCGGCGATAGAGGATACACTGCCGAACGAACTGCGGAACGGTTTTTACAAAAATCCCAGGATCGCGGCGCGACTCGCTCAGGAATCGTGGTACCTTAACAAAGAGATGCAGGTAAAGTTGATTCTGTGGAGACTACTGTACCGTTAACCCTTTGCGCTTGAAAGGTGACTCCCAGTCGCCAGACGATTTGACAGAGCAACATTAGAAACTTCGGTATTTACCGTTACCCTCTGTATGCTGCATCGATACGCGATACATTGAAAGGAAATAGCTTTAGTTCCCTGATTCGTATGTGATTTCTTAATAAATTCATTCCAAAGTATCTCGTCTATGTCTGATTAGAACGTATGGGATATTTCAAGCGAGAATCTCTCGAGTGCGAAGGGTTAAAGGTACACGCTCGCTTACGTACTGTCGATGAGAACAATGCGACGGTCCAGTGTTCTTGCCATTTCAAACAAGTATACCAGAGTGTGTACAAAGATAGCTTCTGTGAGCGGAAACCGGCCAGATCGATTCACGATCGATCATCCCTCCTGAACCATTGCATCGCGCGTTTCTTCCACCGACAGCACGTACACACGAACGAGGAGCGGATCGTTGACAGAGTATTATCTGTTCCGTCCATGTTGCAGGTGATCGATCGCGAAACGGATAAAATTCCACGCGAGAAAATCTACAGCGTCCTCCGTAACGCGGGCCTCGTGTGAAATCGGATATCGTAATGATAAGAGAAAAGAGAAACAAGGGGGAAACGGAACGAATAAGAAAACTATCGATGGATTCGACGATCTCGTTGCGCTTGCTCGGCGACCCACCCATTCGTCGTTCCTTCAACGTTGCGTAGCGTACGCGACAATGAACGAACCAGATTCCCGTAATTTATTTGCTATTTATTAGTTTTTTTTATTGCGCCGTCCATTACAATAGTGTTCTGCGTTTACACCGCGGTAGAAACGTAGACGTGAAAGTATGAAAAATCGAATAAAAATCGAATAAAAAGCTTTGATGGAGAAATGCAGTCGAATAATACGCGTTGGTTTTAGCGAAAGGTCGGTTAAACGAGCTCAAGTTGATTTACCTGTTTATCCAAATTCAAGTGTAATCGCACCTTTCGAGTAGAATATATCGGATGCCCGAGGGCACACGCCATACCAGACAGACGCGCCGCGCACTCATTGGATACACTCACGCACACTCTCCAGGGATTATATACAATCGTTCGTGAACATCTGTATCTTCTCGTTACAATAATCTTGTACGTATTGTACATACATTATTATTCGCACATTATATATATATATATAATACATCGTGTATCTATAAGATAAAAAATTGATCGATTAAAAATTGTACAAAAATTTATCCCCTCATGTTATTCGCGTGCAGAGTTCTGGCTACTTGGACTGCTCGAACGGTTCCAAAAACATATCCACGATGGAGACGTACTCGCCCATCACGTAGCGCGATCTCTTCGGAATGCACCGAACCGCATCCGAATGTAAAATACCATGTATGTTTTCCAAATAACAATCTATTCGATTCGCATACAACACTCCGTTGCTCTCGTAGCGCAACAGTTCAGGATTGTAACTTTCGATCAGGCGATTCAAGTATCTCGCTATATTTACTTCTCCCATTATTTCTCGCATTCCTGGTAATCGCATTATCGGATCAATTCCAATTTCCTTCCAGATCACTGTCAGATGAATTTCAATGTCCGTGTTTTCGTTGTTGTATTCCGAACAGAAACTCGATAAATCCTTTGGGAAACGTTCAACAGTCGAGTGTACGTATGTCGCTACGAAGATCTTAATATACGCTTTGATGATACGGAAGAATGCTTTCAAGAATTTCATCGGATGTTTCGGATCGCAGAATATCACGAGCTTTTGTTTCTCGAATTTCCCTGTACATTTCAGTGTACAATATTCCCCTTGGTTCTTCTGCAATTCTTCCACGGCGAATTTCTGTTCTTTCACTCGATCTTCGGACCTTTTCTTTTGAAAAGAAACTTTACTGATTCTACAAACAAGGTTTCGTTAGGTCTGCCGAACAATCATCTTTACCGATATCCTTTTTTATAACTTCGTTAGAGAATTTATCAATCGAACGTAGAAACTTTTACCTTATACGAATACATTAAACTAAATAAATACCTTGATATAAATACCTTAATAACGTTAGAAAGATATTTACTTGTTTAGACGGCAAATAGGATTGTTATAAACCATTTGCATATCCACTTTTGGCCCAACTAAATCTCGTATATTATTTATTCCGTATTTAATCATAGTCGGCCTGTGAACAATATCAACTTCAGGTTCCTTTCTTACGGAAAACATCAGGATGTAATGATTATTCAGCTCGTTTACCTTTCTAAAGATAATCCCCAAGCAATTACATTCACATCATTCGGTAAACCCATCGGTAACAGCATTTCTGGTCTGAACATTCCACTGTTACCAATTTCTATCCATTTCTTCAGACCGTTATGGTAACAGAAAATTTCCATACTTGGCTCGGTGTATGGGTTATACGCTGGTTTAAACTCAAGCTGCGTAATACCGAGTTTCTTAAAAAATTCATACAATATTCCTATCAAGTCACCTAACGTCAGATTATAATCGGCAACTACACCTTCGATCTGATGAAATTCCGCGAGATGCGTAGCATCCAATGTTTCATTACGAAATACTCTATCGATACTAAAGTATTTCACTGGTTTAAATTCGCCCTAAAATTTATTTGTACAGTACTGAATTTATTAAAATCCCTGGAAAACACAGACTATGCATTTTCAATTACCTGCTCCATTAATTTGTAGAGCATCCTAGCGCTAACAGCGGTTGTATGAGTTCGAAGAACATTTTTCTTTGCTTCTTCTATTTTCCAATCGTAACGGTACCCTAAAGATCCGTATCCTCCTTCACTGTGAACTTTCTTTACCTTTTCTAAATAATCCTTTGGGAAGTTTCCGCTATGAGATGGATCTAAAATGAAACATTCAAACTTGATTACTCTTACACAAGACATCGATCTATACAAACATATTTATGGAAATACCAGATATGAAAAAGGTGTCATGACTATCTCTAGCTGGATGTTGCTGAGGTTGAAACAGAGCATCGAAATTCCAAAAAGAACTCTCCACAAAATTATTTGTTGGCATTTCCGTGAATCTAAACAAGTGAAAAATATAATATTTTTAGCAAAAAACATCTCGAAGAATCTATTTATTTTCTTGAATTACATACCCCATTTCAAGGAAGATTTTCCTAAATTCACTCCTAACTTTTAACAGGGGATGCAAGTGGCCTACATCAAGAGTGGAACCCATTGCCGAAAAATTGTATGGTTTGAATTTTTTCGTTTTCCAAGCACCATTCACTAACAAGTCCGCAGTCAATTCTGTTTCTAATTTCTCAAGTTTTGTTGTAAAGTTTGGACCTTTCCCCAATAGTACTGACTTGATAATTCTATTGGTAAAAAAGTTATTTATACGCATACTTGTTGTTACATTTTGATATACAATTAGAGAATGATGTAATTCATTTAGAAAATTGGTAATACAAAACAACCTACACTTCTTGAATTAGTTTTCTTTTCTTATAGTCACTTTTCAGACGATCAGTCATATTTGCTATATCTTTTAAATGATTTTGCGTCATGTCTACAATAGATTGTACTTTCTTTTTTATAATAGGTGTACCACTGCTTCTGTCAATGTCTATCCAGCCGGCCAACAGAGCTTTTGAAAGTCCAACTTTTGCGAATGGGACTTTTTGCATAATTTCAGATTGAGGCATTCCATCATCGGGGATGATGTTATACACTGCTGCTTCGTGGCTTCCATAACTTACCACGTGCTGTCCTTCCGATGTTAACTCCCACTTTCTCTCGCTTACTTGTTTCGTTGTAATTAACTGAAAAGTCAATTATGAATGAACAACATTAATTTTCCAACAGCATTTAACTTTTAGGGTTATGATGACGTTTAAACTTTTCTGTACACGTTAACGGCGTAGGAGAATTCGTTAAAAATATATTTTCAAACAAAATAACAGCTTTGGGCAAAGGTTTTTTACTTGTCAATTACTATAGCTTAGATAACTTTACAAAACTCAACGTGTCAAACTTACATCACCGATCGCTTCCAGACTTTTGATCGCTCCAATTATTTTTTGATGATTTTCTTTAAAAATATCTGCGAGAACCAAAGAATTCACTTCTCCGTGTTGCTCCAAATAATCTAAAATTTGATCATTCAATTGTTTTGCCATTTTTTCAATAAAATTACCGCGCCAAAGCAGAACCGGTAAACAAACACGTGAGCCAACTGAGAATTGGAATGCTATGAGAACAGACGATCCTTTCAAAATTAAAAATAAATGTAAAAAATAAAACTTTTCTATTTGTACTTTCAATCATTTAAAAACGACAGTATATTTAACTTACATATAAATCAAATACAATAATTCAATACCTACTTGTATGTATCTACTCTACATGCAACCATACATGCATGTTCTTATAGATGCCCCAATGTGTAATGTCTGTACCTCCTATTTCTTCTAATTCATAATTTAAATAATAATATTACAAACTTCCACAAATTAAACAGTTTAATCATTCATTTCATAACATCCTTTCTGATTAGATGTTTCAAAGGTATTAGGGAAAAGTATTTTATAATAACTCTATTAACTTTTAAATATTTTATTTGTAAGAGTACAAATTATTTAAGTGGAATAAATCTTGAAGAATGCGTGGCACCAATACCAGGTCTACCGTGTTTTACAGGTTTGTAAGTAACAGAGAACTCTCCCAAGTAATGGCCAATCATTTCCGGCTTGATTTCTACCTGATTGAATGTTTTGCCATTGTAAACCCCAACAATAGAGCCAACCATTTCAGGTACAATGATCATGTTACGCAAATGAGTCTTGACAATTTCTGGTTTTTCATTTGGTGGTGTCTCCTTCTTAGCTTTTCGCAGCTTCTTCACAAGAGCCATAGACTTGCGTTTCAAACCATGAGAGAACCGCCTTCTGGCACGAGCATGCATCAAAACCATGAGCTGCTCACTGAAATAAATATTTATAGTTGTAATATCCAATTACTGAAAGGTTCATTTTATAACTGTTACGATAGCAGTGTCTACAGTGCGAAGAACAAATGTTCCATTTGTTTGACAATTATGCAACTGATAATCTGCATCAATTTGAATTTCACTGAAACATAATACTCACTTTGGCATGTCCAGGAGTTGATCGAGATCAACTCCACGGAAGGTGAACTTCCGGAAAGTCCTCTTCTTCTTCTGAGTTTCTTCTTGCTGAAATTCATACATGATAGAATCAAAAAAGGGTTATGTGTATAAACGAAAACAAAGTTTCTTCGTATACGATAATATCGCTTGGTTCAATTGCGGAAGGAATATACAAATAATTTTAATGTGCTCGTTTAAAGTTTTCATGATGGATGAAAAAGATTTTATTCGATATTTCAAACGCATCTATGACACGTACCTCGGCCATGTTTTCAGGTGTCGGGATAAACGACAATAAGAAACGGTCTTCGTCTTTTCTGGCGGAAATCAACTCAAGCACTAACTATACAAGTATCGCTAGATGCGACACCAATATGTTATTTTCTTTACTAAACTTGTGAATGATACAAAATCTGAATTTCATTTAAACAAGAAACACTTTCTATGAAAACATAAGCAATCGGATGAAAGATATGTAAAAAACAATTCTTTTAGCATATATTTACTCAGTATTGATAAAAAAGAATGAACTCATCAACATCGCTATTCGCATTTTGCTAACCATATCCTTCCCCGTAATCAACTATTCGTCAATCACAAAAATCAGTTAATTATTTTTTCAATACTTTTAAATATTCTACTTAGTGAATACTAAGTACCAAAGTAGGTAGATACACAAGTAAATTGACAGGTAGGTAAGTACCTGTAGGTAATATCATATTTTAGTTTGAACGAGAAACAACCAGGGTGGCGCTGTCTCGATCCCTTTTAGCGGGGAAGCTTTCTTTAAGCACGTTCTTATTAGGCTCGATCGACAGCCAAGAAAATTAAGAAACTGTTGAACAGCATCTGTATAAGAAAATAGTGTTAAGCATTTCACACGTTGTAAAGTGAAATATGAAATACATATTAGTAACCGGTGGTGTGATTAGTGGCGTTGGCAAAGGTGTTATTGCCAGTTCGTTTGGGACATTACTTAAACATTGCGGCATTCGTGTGACGTCTATCAAAATTGATCCTTACATAAATATAGACGCTGGTACATTTTCTCCATATGAACATGGTATGGCATTGAATTTTATTCTAACAAAATCAAGCGTTTCACTAATTTTTATCGTAAGTTTAGAGATTCCCTATAGCCATGCGGTGTCAGAAGCCATTTTACAGGTTGCTGCCTAACGCGCTCTTTTGGAATCACGTGTTCCCCCTCTTTCCCACCTCTATGTAAAAAATTTTAAACATAACAAAATTGTAATTATTTAGTTTCTGTATTATGTACGACTTATTAACGTTCTTTGTAATTAATTAATCGATGAATTTGTTATTAGAAATTAATTATTTATCATTTATATGAAATTTTCATGTCGGGATTACCGTTTAACGTTTAAACGTTTTGTTTGTTCGTTAATTAGAAAAATGTTCTTTTCTGTTTTCACTTCATCACTGTGTGTTCCCTTGGTGCGTTGATACTAATACTCCTTGCTTTCTTTAGGTGAAGTGTATGTCCTGGACGATGGAGGAGAAGTTGATTTAGATTTAGGAAACTATGAACGTTTCTTGGACATTACTTTGCACAGAGACAACAATATAACTACTGGAAAGATCTATCAGCATGTGATTTCAAAAGAGAGACAGGGTGATTACCTGGGAAAAACTGTACAAGGTATGAATAATAGAATCGGTGATAATATACTCATTATAAAATGTATATAAAACACTGATCATTTCATTTTGGATTTAGTGATACCTCATATAACAAATGCTGTCCAAGAATGGGTTGAAAGAGTAGCAAATCAGTCTGTATCCCAAGATGGTGATATACCTGATGTAATATTATATTTATGTTACTAATTGTAAAGCTAAATTCTATACGTGTAAACTCCTTCTAATAGTTCATAAATTAATATATATTTTGTTTGTCATAGGTTTGTATTGTCGAGTTAGGAGGTACAATAGGAGACATTGAAGGAATGCCTTTTGTTGAAGCTTTCAGGCAGTTCCAATTTAGAGTGAAGAAAGAGAATTTTTGTTGTGCACATGTGTCTTTAGTGCCACAAGTATGGAGCTATTTTTATTTAAATAATTCTCCTTCATTGTTATAGATCTTGACTTTGAACTTGAGCCAACTACTGAGTTGATTTATTCTTAGATCTCAAAATTACGTATAGCGAGGGACAAACATATTTGCGTACAACGAATGTGGAAGCAAAAACGGGTTTATTTCCTATAACTAGCAACACATTTTTAAATATCGAGCGAAGGTATACGCCAATTATAAAGCACAATAAATACATAGGAACAATAGTTATTGTTCCGTTTTACTTTTATTATAGTTTTGTTCCTCGCTGTACCTCGAAGTTAAAAAGAAAATAGAAAATTTCAAAAGTATACTATTTCCAGCCACGGACTACAGGAGAACCAAAAACAAAACCAACGCAGTCCAGTGTAAGAGAATTACGTGGATTGGGTCTGTCTCCTGATCTTATAGTTTGTAGATCCGAGAAACCTATAGGTGATTCGGTGAAAGAGAAAATTTCAAATTTCTGTCACGTTGCTCCAGAACAAGTAAAACATCCGTCATTCATGTATTTTTACATTAATTCGAATGTCGATTAAAAATACCAATGTAATATTCATCTTTCTCAGGTTATAACTATACACGATTTATCATCTATATACCGTGTACCATTGTTGCTGGAATCTCAAGGTGTTATTGAATTTTTGAATGACAGACTACAGTTAAATATTGGTGTACCACGTCCGCGCTGTTTCATGCGTACATGGAGGGAATTGGCTGATCGAGTCGATCATTTGCGAAAGGAAGTAAATATTGCATTGGTGGGGAAGTACACCAAATTAGAAGACTCTTATACTTCTGTTACGAAAGCGTTGCAACACGCGTGCATTCAAGTTGGCTATAAACTCAACTTAACAGTAAAGTATTAATATTACTATTCATTATTTTTAAGTAATATTAATTATAATAGTAACAATGAATCTACATTACAACATACTGTTATTGTATGTTAGTATATAGAAGCTGATAATTTAGAACAAAAGAAAAAGTTAGCTGACCCTGTACTCTATTATGAAGCTTGGCAACAACTTTGCAAAAGCAAGTGAGTTTCCATATCGTTACATTACATATTTAAATATACGCAAATAACTGCTTCAAGATTTCTTAAATTATTTTGTATTATATTCAGTGGTATCATAGTGCCAGGAGGCTTCGGTAAAAGAGGAATGTTAGGAAAGATGGAGGCATGTAAATGGTGTAGAGTAAATGATAAGCCATTCCTTGGTATTTGCCTGGGCTTACAAGTGGCTGTTATTGAATTTGCTAGAAATGTTTTGAATTTACCGACTGCGAATAGTACGGAAATTGATCCAGATACACCTCAACCTGTTGTTATTGATATGCCAGAATATAATCCAGGTCAAATGGGAGGAACCATGAGAGTTGGAAAAAGAATTACTCAATTCACGGAACGTAATTCTATCATAAGTTAGTACGAGAATGTTTACAAAATATGTCGTATTTCTACGTTTTGTTGATAAACAATTCTATTATTGTTGTTGTTATTAATCATTACTATCATTAATTTAGAGCAACTGTATGGGAATAAAGATTATATAGAGGAGAGGCACAGGCATAGGTATGAAATTAATCCAGCGTGTATCAAGAGCCTGGAAGAAGCTGGACTACATTTCGTAGGTAAATAATGTAACATTAATTCCCAAGTATTTATGGACTCGTTTGGAAGTTTATTTTGAAATAATATACTAATATCTTATTATCAGGACACGATGTAAACAATGAACGTATGGAAATAGCAGAGTTGGAAGGGCACACTTATTACGTGGCCACACAGTTTCATCCAGAATACTTGTCTAGGCCTTTAAAGCCTTCACCTCCATTCTTAGGATTAATTTTAGCAAGCATCGGTAAATTAAAGCACTACTTAGCCAGAGGTTGCAGACTTTCACCAAATCAAATTAGCGATACCGAGTCAGGTAATGAGTCAATATAGTCGGAGTGTACTGCATTATAATTGTTAGAATTTAAGTAGTATTTTACGCTTTTAATAGACAATGAATATATGATCGATCCAACAACAATACAACAACATCTAATCAGCGATGCTAGTAGGAGTGGTAGTACTACATCCAGTACTAATGATTAAGTCTCTTAATCTAAGTTGGCAGGAAAAATATTTTTAATGACAAAATACTATTCCTACGTACATATATATCAGATTAATTAAAGTTTGTTAGAAAAAAGCGTAGGAAACATATTGGTGTACGGTATCAAAACTACGATATACTACGAATTTTTACTGTATAAGTATACTGTGTACAAGTATACTGAAAGATAGAAGCAAAGCAGATCAGGTAACAATGAGAACTTCCACGGCACAGTTTTATACCGGTCTATTTAAATATTCAAATGTCTCGAATTTTTATTAGACATGTAGCGAGTTCTACTTTTATAGAAATAAAAAGTAGTGACGAATGGTTCGACGAATACATGTGCAACAATTGTATTTCAATGATGATTATTTTGTTTCTGTTTGTAACGGGACACCGTTATTTATATGTTGAATTTTATTCATTGAATACGAATTACGTGTTTGTCTTGTAATTACTGTATGTTCTTTATAATATTTTCAAATATACATACACTTTATAGTTTCAGTAAAAAAATTGTTATTCTATATACATACGCATTTTTCATTGTATCGGTTAGTACATTTTAAACAATATCTCGCGATTAGATCTAAAAGTTTTTACATTTTAAGTCGAAATATATGTTACTTTTATGTTTTTGTAAACCATGCTTTTCTGTCGTTTTTAGCATTTTTCTAATTTATAATAAAATATAAGATTAATGTATCTTTCGATGCATTTATAGTAATTTAAGTTGTTATTATTATGATATAATCGTATCGATTTTTTTCTTTATTGAGCAGCACATGCGTTCTGCCGAGTACAGTATATAAAGTATACACTAGCTTATTACAATAAAACTTCTTCGTATAAAAATGATATATATGCATATACGTGTGTGTATATAATATATACATACATTCTTATTGTTACACGCACAATAAACAATTGGTCATGTTAGATTAAAGTTAAATTACAGTAGCGAACTCGGATCATTACAAATCAAAGAAAATAAAATATCTGTAACGTGTATAATAAAACAAACAAATAAATATAAAAAAAGAAAAATAATTAAAATGCACTTTGGACGGTAAGCATTACAAATAATACTGAAAACATTTTTCGTAAAAAGAAAAGCTAAATATTTTACATGTAACGAAAAACTATTGATAATATTATTGACTTCTATATGTACAAATTTTTATTTCGCTGAAAAAATCTATTGAAAGTTTGAACATGAAAAATAGACACTCGTATTTCACGAAAATATGTTATCAGATTGATTAGTTACTAATAATTTGACAATGAATAGTAATTATAATAAAGGTACTTGACACGCTAAGGTAAAAAAGAAATAACTAATCTCTCTTCGTACGGGGATAAACGTAAAGTTCATGAATATCTAACATACATCGGCCCCGATGTTCAATGGAAATTACAAAAGTACATACAATAATAAATACTTACGCACCTCACAGTCTAAGGTAACAATAATTTGAAATTACAAATGAATCGTACTACTTAGCGTTCCGTTATTTACTACTAGCGATGCGTTACTTTAACCTACGAGTAATGAAGTAAACTTAGTTACCAAAAATAATACAATCGTGTAATGAGAAGTTTCTATCGTAAAAAAATAAAATATCAAAAGAAATTATATCTTTTCGTTCTACTATGTAATATTTTCATATACCTATTTCTTAATATTAAATTTCAAATGTAATAATCAGCCAAATATCAAGTAAATACAAATTAGCGTTTCAAATATTCAATGGTTCATCTTTCGAACAAACTTTATTAGCTTTGTACCAATTTGCTTTCTTTCTTTATAAGACATTTGAATGTAATTTCCCTTATATTCGACGTGTATCGGTTACGCTTCCCAGTCTCTGTGTAGATTTCCTCTACGGGGCATTTTCTCTCTTATACTCACATATTATTCAGATGGAACAGTGGAAACGTACATGGCTCCGTATTAGTCTGCGAAATTCTCCATATGACACTTCAAAGTGCACTTATTGTAAGCATATCTTTACCTATCTCAATATATCCTAAAATCCATACGGTAATAGTAGAATTTTATATTTTTAGATTTAAATGAACCATTCCTTTTTCTTTTGAACTTGATGGCCTGTGGTCGAATGGACGACAGCTGAGTCTGGGTCTAATGCTATTTCAGCACCTTTATCCTCTTGCGTCAAATATTCACCTTTATGTCTCGACATGTATCTCCCTATAAGTACTGCCATTATTACTAAGGCTATGATAATAATAGCTAACACGCTGCCCAAAATAGCCGTGTCAGTTTCGTTGTACGCAGCTCGAACTTTTTCTTCGTCCACCTGCGGAGGTGGCCGCGTTTCGACGATGTCCGGCGGATGCGTGATCGGCTCGACGCCGCAGAAGTCCTCTGTAAGAGGTGTGCCGAAAGTACGGATGTTCGCGGGTCCATCCTCTTGGAACAGTAACTTCAGGGGGTATATGTCATCGAATTCAACCCTGGATATGCATCCCGCGAATCCCTCTGTCATGCTCTCGTTCCTTCCAATGTACATGTATTGAATATTATTAAATTGAGCATCCGCGGACGTTTTGATATTGAAATGAAATTCTTTCGGTTCGTAGTTGTCCACTTGCAGGACAAGAGTAGATCCTGAATTCTTTCTACCCACTCTGACGTCGTGGTACTGTCCTAGGCCGAAATACTTGTTGGGGAATATAACCTCTTGTCGTTCAAACCCGAAATCGAAAACCACGCGCAAGTGTCCGCTGTTCGAAACCATGATCGTCATGTACTCTCCCGAGATGTTTGAGAACAGACCGAGTAAGAAACCTCTGGGATTCGTCGTGGTGAAACCAACCCTGATCTTCTCGGAAATCGTCGAGCGCCAGCTGCCCATAAAGTCGTACTTTATCATTGAACTGGGCCGCATGTTCACGCCGATTTCTGTCATGAAATTAATTCATCTCGAATGAGTACAAAATTATACAAATTATTGGATCGTAAGGAGAGTGAATAACATACCGTCTGCGCAAATAGGACCCTTGAATGCGGTCCAACGACAATCACAGGAGTATCCATCGTATCTTTCATGGCACGTACCATTGTTCAGGCACGGATTACTTTCACATTTACCCATGCAACCTTCGGAAACACCGTACAGGCCTTGTCGAGCGAAACTTCTGAGATCTTGCAGCTGACCGTTCAACAGAAGCGCTCTGATACACCCCACGTAGCCGTCCCTGTAATCCGTTGTAGCCCCGACTACGAGATCCGACGTCAGATGAAGTGCCCGTACCGGTCCCGGAGGTTCTCTCACTTCATTCTTTAATGCTCCGTCAACTACGATTCTGGCTTCTTTCCGATTCCTTTCCACCGACACGGAATGCCACCGATTATCGGCTAATCTGTAAGAGGTCTGGACGCTGACGGTAAGCGGACCGCTACCTGCCAAATACTGGAATTGAATCTGATTTCCACTGTTTATGGAGATTTTTATGTAATCCGTAGGCCCCTTGCTGTGAATTATAACTGCATCGTCGATCGTTGTTTTGAACTCGAAAAAGATATCACCGCTGTGACCGATATCGAACGTTGGCAGATTGATCGTAGCGTCGACGACACGGAACGTTACTACGTTCTTGAACAAATCTACAAGGAAACAAAACGATTACGTTACATCGGAGCGAAAAGTGTTACCAGCTAGGATAATATTCTGTCAGGATACAATATATTCAACCACAAGGAACAAGTGTACAAGGAAAATATAGAAGAGTAACTACGAATTTTTGGGTGTAAATCTGAAATATTTCAATATACTGGAATAAAATATTCTGCTAATTACTATTATATTACAACAACTAATGTGTGTACCAAAATCTGATATACATTCTTCGCGTATAAATATCCATGGCTACATTATGAAAGTTGTGTATCTTACCTGATCTTACCTTGGTGGTCAACCAAGGTAATTCAGAACCTTATAAAGAATTCAAAAGAAATTAAATTTCCTTGTTCACATGCATGGAAAATTGAGAAAAACTTCTACACTTACCGTCACCTTCGCAGATAAGCGGACCAAGCGTGTAACGTCCTTCTTTTTCATCCACGGGTGTTCCGGTGTCACCGAATCGTAACTGTTTAACAGGAAGGTACTCTTTCTCGGTAATGTCACCGCTATCTTCGAGAGGGCCGTCTAAATCGGAGTCGCAGTTACACCATTTCGTCGGGTCCGCGCAATTCCCAAGGATACCGCATTCGCATTTCCGCGATCCTGGTAGAGCTCCACCCCAATAGTCCATCTTTTGGTTGTTTCTGCTGACCCACCATGAGTTTGGTCGGAAATAATCCCCTTGCGACACTGAAATAATACAAATATTTATCGTACAGTTTCATTGGAAATGATCGATCTTTACCACGTTTGAAGTAATCACCTGGTGAATTGAACAACTTCGAACGTATACATTCGTAACTGATTCTTTGTCTACAACTCGTGGACCGATTCAGGAGTGCTCCGATTTGATCCATATCTGCGTCGTAAATAATGTCTTGCACGAAACTGCCTGGTTCTTGGTATCCATCCACAGGCGTCATTCGTTCACTGTTGTGCCTTACGATAGTTCTCACGCGTCCATCCGTGTAGAATTCACAGACCACAGGGAACGGTTTCAGAGGACCGCTTCCATCTACGTCTATTTTAATGTCTGCTCGTTGATTCACCGAATTGATGTTTTTGTACGCTTCGCAAGATAGCGGATTTAATGCTGCGAAAATACGGAAATATCAAGTAGAAGCAAACAATATTAAAAACCGAATGTACCGCTTCGATAGACGATTAATATTAACTTACAGGTATGACACACCGCTCCCGTATAACCTGTATTGGCACAATCACAGAAGAATTCATCAGAATTTTGACGACAAACACCAGAATGTTTACACGGATTTGGATTACAACGATCCATCATTTGACACGCATCGAAAACAACTTCGTTTTTGCAACAGTATTCCTCCTCCTTCCAATCGGTTGGCAGCTTATAATTCCCATCGATGCTTATCATTCTCATGCAACCAACAAAACCGCGGTTACTTTCTATTCCAGTTACACCGCCTATCAAGTACACCGGTCCTGTTATCATCTCTAATATACGTTTGGTTCTCATCGGGGTCCCATCGACATTTAAAATCAGACTATTCTTGGATATTGTCAAGATCACTTGATGCCATTTACCATCGTTGAACGTTTCACGGAAATTATCTAAAACTACTTGCGGACTTTCTTTCGTTTGTATATCAACCTTCAATTTCCCATCTTCCAAGTACAGCTATAGAGAACAGGCAGAAACATTAATACGCTTTAGGAATAAATGTTTCGCGTGTTTGCACGAAAAGAATTCATATTTGCGAACCTTTACAAAACCTGGCGATGTAAACTGATGATACAAAATTATTCCCTTGTCTTCGTATGTTCGAAATGTTATAGAAACATTCAAGGAAGATATCCCCTCGTATCCTTTGAGTCTAGCGTATGATCCCTGAGTTAAAAATGTAACAGGAATTATGGGCGGTTCTGGACAGCTATACAGTGTATTTACTCTGTAATATCTTAAATTTTCTCCAGTGATTTCTGTTTCCCTCAAGTCATGAATAATACTTGTGGCATTCAGGTAAAAGTTTTCTATACACCCTGTAAAATTCTGATTGACCACTAATCCTTCTTGCTTGTTCGGAACGCCACCAATGTAAAGCTAGAAAATTTTTGTTTCACTATAATGAACATTCTCAAATTCAATCAAGTCAGAAATATTATCAGATATCTTGAAAAATACTTACCGCCCTATTTAAATCTAGCCTATAAAACTCTCCTTTCACCCTTCCCTTAATTAATACTCTATCTACAGAGAATGATATATTTTTTCTATTACGCGATATCAAAACATCATGCCACATATTGTCATCCAATAGACTGCCAACAGATAAACTTGTCATAATACCAGATCCAAGATCAATATTTAATATCATTCTATTGTCTTTTAATTGTAAAGCTATATAATCTCCTTGTGTCCCACGGGAGTACATTAAAACACCGTCGGCATTATTCGTTTTGAATCGGAAACGTATAAAATGTCTGTCAGTTTCTATTGGTTCCCTTAATAAATCATATCGCAATAAGGACGAACCGTTGAAGGAAAGGACATCGGACACTGTAACACCAAAAATGAAATTAATGATATTATAATTTATCGTTTTACATATCGATAACCATTCAACTCTTACCATAGTTACATCCGTACAATTCCAATCTCAGTGATATTCTGTCCCTCCATCGGGTTGGATTTATTCTAATCCATTGCGCTATAATCGGTACCTCAAATTTATTAAGTTTTATTGTGTCCCCATCCACATTTCCCTTGAACATCTAGCGAGAAAAACAAATTAAACAGATGTCCTTTTCTAAGCAAGTGAAAGTATTGTATAATAATTCACAAAACATAAATAAAAACTTTCTCAAAGTATGGGCCAATAAAGGCTTAAGTTTATATTACCGAGGTTTGTACATATGGTTAGTTACATGAATTAGATGTAAATGCAATATTAATAGTACTTGAGATCTTTATCAGTAGAAACAAGTGAAAGTGAATTTAAAATGATCGAATAAGTAGATATGTCAGCATGCTTTTTTGTGGATGTGTTAGTACGGCATCATCAGTCATGGATGCAAAGCATAGATGCAAATATAAATATTTCATTAAAAATATTACATTATGTAAAAAAGTAAGTTATCACTGTATTTCCCTGAACATTAAAATAGTATAAAGAAATACATAAAGTTTTTCTTTTTTACTCTTGTTTCGTTTAGAAAACATTAATTACAACATGAATATTTTCTGCAAATCTGATAAGAAATTGTAAGGAAATATGAAGGCAACAGTATAATTCACTTTATGCCTCCACCAATTGAAGAAATCGAATGCTTCCACCATGTAAGGTACCTCTTTGAGTCATTACACGCTTGACAAAAGACATGTTCCTGTCGTTTAAAAGAATAGAAATGTTGGAAAGTCAGATAAGGTCACAGTCCCATTCTATATATGTACATCGTAGAAAACACATTACGCAACTACAATATTATTGTACATGTATTATATTTCAAAAAGATTTCTTAGAGAAGTTCTACGTTTTCTTATAATCAGTATCTCTATTAGTACCTCATCTACACCATCCTGACTTTCATAACTGGCCCAGGCTTGCCCATCATCAGAGTATTGGACAATGTACTCTGTCACATACTCATTAGTATGAGCACGACCTCGTGTGGCAATGCTGCGTATCTCATATCTGTCCCCCAGTTCCACAGTAAGATGTTGATCATAACTGCTAAGCTCTGGTGACCACGTAGAACCTCCTGCAAAGCCCAGCCCCATGTCCATGTGTAAAAGAAAAGAGTAGAAGCAAAGCGGATAAAAGTAGAAAGAAGAAAGTGTTGCTAGTAGTTCAATGATTGTAGCGACTGTATCGTATTTTAGCGAATGAACTTCAAAGATTTGCAGTACACGTACAATGGCAGTTGTATCTGTCATTGTAACTATGTTACAGTATAAACAAATCGATTGAATATAATTGTAATATGTGCACCATATTATAAATCTGAATGCTATATAGCCATTCCTATGAATAAAATACCATTCTAAACATGTAACTTTGTACAGAACATGCAACCGGTACCTACCTAAGAATCCAGCAGACAGTGTATGGTTCTAGGAAAAGTAATTCATTCTTTTTCTCAGACCAAGATGCTTAACTCTACATAGTAAGCGTTAAACTTGAATTACTACTGTTAAAGAAGTACAGTGCAGTAAGTATTTATTAGTACCTAAGTGAGAATATTAAGTAACATGTACCTTTCCAATTAAAATCCCCTCCATGGATTATGGCTACATTAGCACAGACACTGATTCAAAAGATGTAGAAGATCAGTTTACCTTAATGTTACCATCTTCTTCTTTGTAATCAACGTAGTCCAGGCCATTCGTACCATAACTGATACCATACTCCATAACATACTCATATTGAACTGGTCGTCCCTGGGTCGCCACAGCTGTGATGTTCATTACTTGACCCAGGTCGATAACAAGGTACTGACCAAAGTCTGAGCTGCTAGCCGTCCATGCGTTTCCGCCTACGCCACAACATATACGCATGCATGCAACTCAAAATGAACTTAAGAAAGCAATCATATTTAACAACATCTATCAGAGGATTAAGTACTACAACAATATATATGTATATTGCTATATTTATATATACATATCATATATAAATATCATATAAACAATATGAAATTAGTTCACAGTAACATAATTTATAAGAAATTTATATTCCATTTCAAAATCAAGTTTCTACATAGAATTTGTAGTACTCGCATTAAATATAGTCACATTCAACGACTAATTGAATTAATAGGTCCTTTGGATACACTGTCAGAATTTTATTGCAACAGATTAAAGCAATAATTCTTAAAGAAGAAGTAAGAAAAGAAAAGCTGTAAGATTACACGTTATTTTTAAAGTGATCCTTTTCCCAAGCAAGAATGAGAAAGTACAACGCTATCAGGTACGTGTATTGTATAAAATTTGTAATCTCTGTTTCTTTTTTAAATATAAATTTTAATATTGATGTAAATGAATTTTTTAATATAAACAATTAATTCAAATTGTATGAAGTATTATATTAAGAGGTGAAATAAATTTGTACGAGTGTTTCTTATTAATTTATTATACCCACTGACTAAATTTATATAGTTGTATCTGTACATCTTTGTTACAACTGAAGAGAAATTGATAACCCATGGAAAAATATAATGATATAAGATAATTCGTATATCGAATTTTATAAAGTTATGGGTGTTCTTCTTTCTTAAAGTATTTTTCTGTATATTCTGTATCCACAGGAAGCAATGGAATGCTATTTACAAATAATTTATCGTTATTTATTATTTCAAAGACGGTATTTTGCGATTGGGGTGCTTTCCCATTTTCTTGTAATGCTACAGCAACGCAATGCTGTGCATCTAACAATGTTTCCTCGAATAACCATTCCTGTTTTATACCATTTTTATTCAAGATTGTATCAGTTGTAATAGAATTAAGTTTAAGTTTCGAATTTGTCTTAAAATCAATTGTTCTGAGGTCAATGGTAATACCTGTACCTGTGGCCTTTACATAACTTTCTTTTAAAGCCCAATGTCTACAAAACATTTCAATCTGCTCTGATTGATTTGTGGAGAAGCCTTTTATTTCATCCCATTCGGAACATGTAAAATTTCTATTCATTATACGAAAGAATTCAGCCAATTGTTTGCCACCGGTGTATTCAAGTTTCATTATATCTACACCTAATTGCATATTTCTTGTTTCACCTGCCAATACTGTATAATCACCTTGATGAGATACATTAAAACTTAAACCCAAAGTATCATTTTTCAAAATAGGTTTATTATTTTGATCCCTTGTAAATACTATTTTGTTATAAGGAATACTTCCATATTCGTTAACAAATTTTCTCATCAATAATCTACCTGCAAGCGAAGCCCTAACATCCTTACGAAACACGAATTTTCCTAATCTTTCTTTTTCTTCTAACTGTACACACGAAATTGCACGTGAAAATTCCTTTTCATTTGGATTCCATTCCTTCCATTTAAATGCCCATCGAATACTTTGAACCATTTTTGACAAGTTAATTTTACGAAATAACTTAATATATTAATATGTTACTTTAATATTCCTAAAATTATCTCTTCCCGTCGATAAAACACTGCTTTCTTTAAAAGTTCTTGTCTTTAAAAAACCAGGCTAATCTTTAGCATCCACCTGAAGCAAATAGACAAGATAATGTTACTGAGAATTTAAAAAAAAAGAAGTATAAGTGTAGTTAAAAAAGAAACAAAAGATATTAAAATCATTGTCAGAATAAAAATATAGATGTACAGAATAACTGTACAATGAGTCAGTCGGTTTAATTCAGCTAATTCAGATCTAAAGTTCTTTTAATTGAGGCAGGCATGTGGGTGTTTATAAGATCATTACCTATTTGACACACTCTGCTTTTCTAAATATCATTCATTTCTCAATTTAGAAATACCAAGTAATACACTACCTGTGTGGTTATTAAACTTAATTTCAAATATAGATGTAGGAAAGCAATCTGAACGATAGATATAGATCATTGTTTCTTCAAACTATAATAATATATAGATGGCAAGCAACAAACTACCGATAGTGGAATGTTTCTATAATTTATGAAAATAAATAACATAAGAAATCTTATTAAATACATTTGTAGGAAAATGTGCAATTCCATTTATGAAAAATTCGAAGGAAAATTACCATTTAGTCTTGCATTGTATGGACCTCTTCCAGGCAATTGCGACGTAGCTCTCAAATGAGCTTTGTCCAAAAGTGGCTCGTTGCATTCATCATCTAATGAAAATAAATATTAAAATTACAAACACTGTTCATATAATGTAGGATTTAATACTGCAAAGATTACTCGTACGATAAATGTTTATTAATTCTCGGATATTGGCAAATACTTTTAGTATCTGAAAATTAGTGTTTTCATACGTGTCTCCCTATTATTAATTTGTACAAATTAAAAAGCAAATTTTACATGACAAACACGCAAACGCTACGAGGATTCCAGAGTTGTACAACACACCGAATGTGTGCTATTGTTGTACAAACGATAGAAATAATTAAAGAATTAATTTCTCCTTAATGCACACGTTAATTAGCAGCATCGGAAGTTTGATTTTATTCACTTATCGGTCGATGTGTTACATGTTACCCGACTACGCCATGTTGTAAAGTGGGCTTGGCTGTATTGAATCATCTTGAAAAATGTAGAACAACTTTCGTTGAAAAATTCGATTTTCGGTATCATTGACAAAACCATAGTACTTACATGCAAATATGAATGAATTACTTGCAATCGCGAACACAAACACAAAAAACCTTATAGTACTCATAGTATCATTGCCCTTTTAGAGAGCAACGCACGAGCAATGTACTCCTGAACGAGACGCGTCGTCAAACTGTTACTAAATTCTCACCAGTTATATTACTATACTATCCATACACACACACGCACACACACACTACCAGAGGGACGTATCACACACGTGACGGTTGCATTCACTCTCGTTCATTTACGAATATAATTAGGTCTGTATATTTGCATTGACAATAATATTTTAAACTCGCATAGCTAAAATATCTTTCCATTAAAATATTCTTCAACTACAGAATTGTGAATTAAGATGCACCATATGCGAATAAAGTTCAATTTAATATCATGCCGAGCACACCATTGTCCACTCGAAGTATGTATGCAACTGTTAATCATCGATAAATACTTTTCATCGTTAATACATACAACGTTACTAATAAATTATCGCGAAAACATTGTAAGCAAATAAAGCTGAAAATTTCAAAAGGAAAGTGAACAAAGTTATTCATCTTATCGATCGATCCGTTAGGCTTCTTTTGGTACTAAACTGCATGCCGTCAGTCGATAAAGTCGAACAAATTAACCGAAGTGGGTAAAGTCGGGTTAGATATTCGAAATCTTTTCGGTTATTCCAGTCGATCGAATTGATTTTCATTTCACAGATTACTATAGATCCGAAAGTGACGTGTCCGTTATGAAGTTAAAGCGACAAGCGAATGCCGCGCAAACGAACATGTGAGTATTTACCACACTCGAAGAATTACCATTCGCCTCATTGTTTCCTCGTAATAGGTTAATAAACGCATAATGAGCAACGAATCGAACAATGACGAAGAGATGGTCGACGATGCGAAAGAACAGAAGAAATTTCCTGTCGGAATAGAAGGGAAGAACGAGGACGATCGGTTTGAAAGTTCCACTTACCCCTACAACTTATTCGACGAAGAGGAAGATGAGGGTGCGTCGAAACTCGACAAGGAATGGGACGTCGACGGAGAAGAAAAATGTTGGTTGGACGTTATTATTTTTCAATGAACTACTGATGAAAATTTCGAGGTACGATCATTCGGTTTTTCAGCCCTGTCCAGAGAGACGATCGATTGGGAGAAGGAGGCCAAGAGAACGGTGCAGCTCGACATCGAGCCAAGGCCAAGACGTAGAACCATCTACGAACTCGATTCGTACGGGGCTTCCGGTCCTTCGGCCGTCGACATCCTCAAACTGAATTCGATGGACACTGAACCGGAGCCACCGAAAGAATTTCGATACTCGACATCAATGGTGGATCTCTAAATCATCGTAGTAGATTTTCAAAGGACATTTTTTCTATTCACCTATCTCTTGATCTTTACTATCTTCACCGATATCGATTAGAAAACCGGAGGCACATTTAAAAGGGGCACGCGTGTAACAAGGCGCATATGTATCCCCAGGGTATGCCAGGAATAGCAAGGATAAATTTATCGGCGTTGACGCAAAAAGTGATCGGTTGCGTGATAGGAGAGAACGTTAGCACAGAGTACCCCTGGGTGTACGTCAGAAAGGAGATTATCGAAGACAACATAGATCTTCACGAAGAGAGCAGTGATTTCCTGCCGGTGAAAGAGGAAATTCGCGAGTTTCCGGACGAGAAGATACTTATCGGTTACGTGCCGTCGCTGACCGAAGAGGGTCAATTTTACATCTGTTTGACTCCCGAGGGGCAAGACGCTGTCACGGAGTACATCAGAAAGGAGAGGGAGGAGCACGAGAACCGCGTTAGGAACACGGTGTACAAACCATTGGGCCAATGGGAGGAACTCGGGAGTAGCGTTGAAGTCGAGACCACTATCGTCACCAAGACGAGACCGCTGTTAGAGATCGAGGTGTATAAGAATTTGCCTATTTCCGAAGCAGAACGGAACGGAACGAATGAATCTGTATTTCTTGATTAGTACGTATCTGCCGGTGACATGCTCAACGTACAATTGGATCTGGTGGACAGAGCAGCGGACGATCGGAAAGACGGATACATCGAACTCCTTCCCTATCGGCAGACCTTTGAAAATATTTCACGGAAATTGATGTACAATGCGTCCCAGGTAACACCGAACGTCCGGGACGTCGATGCTCAGACGATCGTCTCGACGGCCGCGAACTGCTGGAGTCAATACGGATACGAGTACGAGTCTCCGGACATTTCGTCCTTCACCGAGGAACAGTTGGATCAGTTCCGAAACTTTCTGCGTCGTTTCACGAACGAACTGTGCGACCAAGTCTGTGAACGTTAATGCTCTTTGAAATAGGACAATTCTATTTGAATGGAGAACAGGCAAAATGGTACACCTGTTTTTTCCTGTTTTCCGATATAACCGGCAGATTCTGTTGAACGCTATGTGGGACATTTACACGAACGATTACATGAATTTGGTGCGGGACGTAAGGGACACGCAATGGTCTGTCCCAGAAAGATACAAGGAACACTTGAGCTTTCACGACGGTACCCGTGTGGTAGAGAAGGTGATCAACGATCTTTCGTGGCATCCATTGTGGACCGGGGTTCTCTTCGCCGCGTACACGCGGTATTCCAAGAGTCATCGTCTAGTTGGCCCTAAATCATACGAGGATGTCAGTACACGTATTCTTCTATGAATATATATATATTTATTAATCCAAGGAGGAAATTACATTTGACTTGTTCGATCGATTTCCAACGTAGATATTGAAGACCGACGACGACAATTACGTCCTGGTGTGGTCGTTCAATGATACCTTAACGCCGAAATTGATTCTAGAATGCCCAAGGGAGGTGACTGCAGTCGCCACGAATCCATTGGACGCGAATCTGATCGTAGGTGGCTGCGGGAATGGGCAGATAAGTAAACGAAATACAGAGAATAAAGAGAAATAATAAGGAATTTGTAAATTTCTGGAATAATGGTACTTCGCTCTTATTCATCTGTCATTCATGCTGACCCTGCAGGTTGTAATTTGGCATATCCCCGGGAAAATCGAGCAGATCGAGACGGTGATCGTGCAGACTCCGGCTCAAGTGAAGTACAGGCTCGCTATAAGGAATCTGACCACGTGGCTGCGACAAGTATCCGCGACCCACGCAATTAAACCTACCGCGGTGTCCTCCTTGAAAGAAAGTCAAAAAGGCTCCATAACTCACATATCATGGCTCTCGTCTTACGATGCCGTCGATGAGAACGGCGCGATAAGATCGTTACCGGAGGATACTCCGATAGACGATTTAAGCGTTCAGTTCGTTACCTCGAGCGAAGACGGAACAATCGCGTTCTGGGATCTGAAGTGAGTCCAGAATTTTTCCAATTAGCACTTTATTCGTTTACTCGTCTAACCGGACATTATTTCTCGCAAGGCGACAGAAATTCGAGAAAGAAACGCAACGGATCACGAAGAGAAAGGGAACGATCAAGCGGCCCGAGACGTTGCGATCCGCATCGCCGTACAGACATCTCGATCGTATCTTCCGACCGCACTATTTACTGCTGGTCCATCATCCGAATGTCAGTCGTAGGGTGGCAATTTCCACTCTCAGCATCTTCGTGCCGCAATTCGAGAAGAAGCGAGTCGATCTCGCCCCACCCACGAGGGACATTACCATTAGAAGGTTCTTTAAAAACATAGTCGAGAAACCGGATTACGAAACGCTGCCGAGCATATTCGTTGGCACCGTCGAAGGTACGTAGATCGATCAACTGAATTCAATCGATTCGATTGACCCAACGAAATTCGGCCAACGACAGTCAAGGCTACGAGCGTAACTCGAATCGAACCTTAAATATCAGGTGATTTCGGTTGCGTCAGCTGGAAAGGATACGAGTTCTCCACCGGTGTGACCGTTAACACTGAAACTTGCGAATGGTCCTGGTGCAAGAAGGTACACGATGGCCCGATAACTCACGCCATCAGACCTGGAACGTTGAACGATGTTATAGCGACGATAGGCGGAAAGATATTTGCCATTTGGAAGGATACCTTCGATACGCCATTGATGTGGAAAAAATCAACTGTCGGGTATACATGATATAAAACGTAAAGCATAAAATATATATGTATATATATTAATATATACTTTCGAATGTAGATACACAGCCGGTTCATGGGGCAGTTTCCGTCCCACGGTTTTGATCCTGGCAAGAATGGATGGAAGCATCGAGATTTGGGACTTTATAGTGAAAAGCGAGGAGCCTGTTATCACGCAGAGTCTATCCGGTCGCATAATCACAGGGATTTATACCCATCTGTTGCACTTGAACCCGCAGTGCGTAGGATTCTGCGATTTCAACGGCACCTTGAGAATGTTCCTGCCTCCGGTCACGTTTCTTAAACACGACAGGACTAACGAGCAGTGGATGAGCAATTTTATCAAGCGGCAGCTGATCAGGGTAATAGAAGTTGTTTGCCTCTTCGCTCGACGGATGATTGTCGTTCGTTTTTACGTCGCAGATAGAGAATCGTACCAATTGGCAGAATAACTGGCGAAACACGCACCGTCAGCTCATCGAAGAGAAGCGAAAGCTAATAGAGCATATCACGGAAAAGAAGCAACTGGAACAGATGGAGAAGGTTAAAGATCAATTAACGGAGGCGGAGCTGACTGCGGTGGAAATAGCGAAGACGTCGGTATGTAACTGCCCAAATGCACATGTATAGATCACTCGGCTTCGGCGAATAAACTTCTCGTTATCGCGCGACGGGATGACATCGTGCACAGAAACCATGGGAAATGATCGAAGAGGCACGCGAACGGTGGAAAGCGATGGAACTGAAGCACATGCAACAAGTACTTCTAGAGAAGAAGGGTTTGAGGAAAGACGATCTGGAAAGACAACGAGAGCCCATTCTGAAGATGCGAGAGGAGTCACGGAGGAAGAAAGAGAAGCTCCAGGAGACACTGGACACGCAAGGGGTGATTTTCGAGCACACGATTAGCGTGTTCTTTCCGGAGCGCCAAGTGGAAAGCAGACAAGCCTCGACAGGCCCGGTGACGCAGTCCGTTTCAAGGAGAACCCATATAGACACAACGCTGGCGGACACGATACTACAAGGAGAAATCTTACAGGTGAATCACGATATCGTACAATCGTAATCGCAATGCTAATTGACCGCAGAGCGTTTATTATAATATATTCGTCTCTTGTTTCGACAACGACCGTTGTTTCCTCGTACGCGCGGAAATCATTTTACTCGACTAAACTCTCGAATTAATTCGAAGGCCACGTCTTATGTCGATCCGGACGAAGAGATTCTGCGCAATTTTATCGAGACGCAGACGAAAATGCTGACGTTCCTTCAACAAAATCCACTGATCCACACGTTCGATTGGCGGAAAACGTTGCGAGAAGGAAAATCCCGGCGACTTACCGTGCATTACAAGATTTGATGCTCGATGCTCCACGGCATCGAAACTGCTTATTCTTTGAGATTTAGACGTTACGAACGCGACGATCTGAAAGGAGTTCAATCGACGAGAAAAGAAGACTGTCCCGATCGTTATTACTCCTCGCATATAAGATCTTTCAATTTGTGGACCGATTAAACATTCAAGATTTCTTCTTTCTTCTTTCTCTTCTTTTTTAACGCGCAACCCTCAAGGACAACCCATTTTTAAATGCCGACCGCTTTCGAAGTTCGAACGTTCGGAATAGCCGCAGGTCCAGAAAAATCACGCGCATTACATACTTTGTTACGTAACCATTCTTGAAAAGTACGTCGTTATCAAGACCGATTAACAAAAACGAATGAAAAATAAGGTTGACATCGTTCCCCTTTGACATTCTGATATAATCGAATACAGCACGAATATTGTACGACTGATGCACAGATAGCCCGCATGCGTAAAAATATTATTTCTGCACATTCTAAACAACCGTGAGGGGATCCACTTGCATAAAACAGGTTCCCTTATAAACAGAACTCTGGCCAACATTCAACTAGTTAATCGACGAACGCGAGCCTGCGCACGTGTTTGTAGTGAGTTCCTTTCACTTCCTAAGCTTCTCCTTTAAGATCGAACATCTCCGTATACGATGCAGTAACTCGCGAGTTTTTAACCGTCGATCGTACGATAATACAAATTACAGAACTCGGATCGGTTCGAAAAATATCAGCAAACGATATTAAAGTGACGTTTCGAACGACGATTCGCAAGAGCTACTTCATAACCGAGTTACAAGGAATTCGTTGCTTGCTTTTTCAGAGCATTCAAGATGAATCGTTTGGTGATATTGTTTCTCGCTGTGATCGTTAACTCTGCGTCGAGTAAAACGATCTTGGGTACTCCTGCAGCTCAAGGAACGACTTGCGCGACAGTGGAGTTAGTAGCCGCTAAACCGCATGAGAACAACGTGACAGGAAGTCTAAACTTCCGTCAAGAAGGACAAAACGGTCCGGTTAAAATCGTTGGTACGATACACGGTCTCGCCAAAGGGTTACACGGTTTCCACGTGCACCAAGATGGAAAGCTAGGCAACGGCTGCCTCGATGCAGGTCCACATTTCAATCCTCATATGGTACGTGACACGCTAAAGATATTTATCGAGAATTCTTGCTAATAATATTTTAGTTTTTTCATCATTTTAATCTCCATTTCCTACTGTACTTATTTGGACAGCGTGAAAGATCATTTTATTTTCTCTCGGATATCGAATCTTTCCATTGCATTCCATTTGATTCTTAAACGATACAAGTCATCTACATATCTTTTATATGCTTCTTCGTTGTACGTCTTCTTTAATATCAATAGCTAGAATACTCTCTTGGTAGTTACCTTCCAACCTTGTATTTAATTGAAACGTCAATTTTCCAATTTTCTTGTACAATTCAACGAGTTTGATAATGTTTACATTTAGGTGCACCACTGTGGACCAGACTGCTCCGAAAGACACGTCGGTGATTTGGGCAACATTTGGGCAGATGCTTGTGGGACAGCTTCAATAGACATTACAGACTCTGTGATTTCCCTTCACGGTGACCACAGCATTGTTGGGCGTGCTATCGTAGTTCATTCCGGCGAAGATGACTTGGGAACCGGAAGTAACCTAGAGTCTCTGAAGACTGGAAATGCTGGAGGTCGCCTAGCTTGTGGCACCATTGCTCTTGAATGTTCAAGAATGGATTAGTAAGATTATTATGATATTTAAAATTCATGATATGTTTATATACATGTATACCTAGATTTTTTATAAAATTCTCCGAAACGAATTTGTACACATATACGAGGTATAAAAATGAAATTATACATAAATAAATTGTGAAGACAAATTGTATAGAAAATATTCGTTGGATTATCAGTCGTTCGAAGATGAAAAATTCTACTAAAATTCAACCTGATCCCTCTTGTTTCGTTAAAACGCAGTCGTATTGCAGTGTATTGTTAGGGGAGTACCGAGCTTCCGGTCCCGTCTGCAATAAACTTTCAAATTGCGACTGCGACTGCTGAATACATTCCATTTCCGCTTGGTGAACGATTCTCGATATTTCCGTTTTCACTTTGACTTGAAGCGCGGGCGCGAAACCCCTGACAGTTTCCGCTATTGCCTCGAAATACTTGACCAAAGCGTCGCGAGATGCCGTTGGTTGGTTGTTCGAGTAATCCTGTACGAATATACCGGGATTAATCGGCTGTGACTGAGCAACGGTACACCAGGAATTCGGAACTGTTTCAGTTGGCGAAGTTTTTCCATTATCAGACACGATATCTTTGGAAGCCGGTGATGCCGCGGGTTTCTCACCGTAGAGTCGCGACGATCTCTTTCCTTGGAACGCGTTAGACTTCTTCGACTTGTCGAGAAATGGAATGACGAATGCCATCTCGGTTTCGTACTTCCACGGTTTCCCCTTTCTTACGGTACCATTCAATCTTCTGTTCTTCCGAGATTTCGAATAAAGATCCCTCAGATAACTCCATCTCGTTTTGCACCTAACAGCTTGAAACAATCATTTGAAAATAGTTGTTCCCTCGAATAGAAACGGACGTTTTATCGCAGATGTTTACAGTCTATTTGTCGAAATTAACAAAAATAAGATATGGTGAGACAAAACACGATAGTTAGTCGCCTATTTGAATCATCAAAGTTCTTTTTCATTAAACTCAGCTGAACAACTATTCTGATTGTATTCAATTTTGTTTGCTTGAAATTTTCTTTAAATATTCTTTAAATTCGCTTGAAATTTGCTTCTAACCTGGTATTCCTATTTTCATTCCAATTTCGTCCCATATATTATCCCGTAGAACCTGATTATGGTACTCCTTAGCGGTACGATCGTACAGCTCCCTGTACTCTTTCACTTTCGCAATTAATTTTTTGTCATCCATCTTTCTCAATTATTCTACATCTCGCGTTCAAACGAAACAAAACTATGGGAAACATATCGGTCACAGTACGAATATTTCATATTCACAGTTATTTACGTTGTCTGGACATTTAACGGAAATGAACGGTTTAAAGAGTATAACCGAATTTTCGGTTCGTCCTGACCGCACTAAATATTCGCTTCGGTTCGGCCAGAAACCGATGTTCTGAATCTAAATCATAAATAAAGTGTAATAGAGATACAACGTTCAATAGAAACTTTTGGTACATTATCATGTTGATCGGAAATCGACACGGTAACTGATTAGAATAAAATTGCAGCGCCACACGCGGTTGGAACGAAAACTATCACCTACAAATTAGGAATTTCTCTTGAAAGTTGCTCATTATTATTAGAAAATCAACGTTTAAATTCGTATCATGGCTCCTCAGTTATAATCTTTTTACTTTCTGTTTTATTCCAACACATATAAACAAAAACTATTGATATCGCAATAAAGTAAATTCAATTCACGTTATCATCGGAGAAGGAAAACATTTGGCGCCACGCTTATTATTTCAAATTCAATTCGCTTTAAACGTATCTAAGTGTTTTTCAATTTCTTCTTCCGGTTTTTACAAAATAGAAGAACGTTCGAACAATATACAATTTAACATACCTGTAACTTAAATATTTGAATTCAATTATTTCCTTCGATAAACAACAAATATGGATGAGTTCATTTGTAACAAATGTTTTGTTACGGCTTACAGAGGAAAAAAACCATTTTGTTTAACGCAATGCGGCCACATATATTGTCAAGGATGTATTCAACAAGGTGATGAACAACGAAAGTTAAGAAAGTACAATAATTTCGCGAGTAAAATACTGCCCCTAGAAAGGAATATTCGATCAATCGAGTTAAATAAAATAATTAATAACACAGTAAATAAGTGTATAAAATACTTTCTGCTGGAGATATCAGCAGTGTATCACGAAAAATAGCAAAAGTTTATCACACTAATGTTTATAAAATATAACCTTTCACAATGTAGCAGAGAAACAATGTCCTCGGTGCCAAAAAGTGGATAATTTTTCTGTGGCACTAGAACAACCTTCCTTGTCCCAAGTGCAAAACTATTTTCTTCCACTCAAGGAATCATTGGAATCGTTGTACACAACTTGTGGTTTTCAGAGTAGCCAAATGAAAATTATGGTACAACGGTTTCTTGAAATTGTTAGTTTCTACAATTTTCATCAATACATATATATATATATTGCGTGTAAAAAAATACAGCTAACTTATGATTTCATTTAAGGACAAAAAGTATGAATCGCTGAAATCTCATTACTATAATCTTAGTCAAAATATGCAATTATTTAAAGATAAGTATAACAAATTAAAAATGATGAATATAGACCTACAAAAGAGACTCATGTCTTATGAAATATATAATAGAACGCTAAATTCTTCAAGCAATATCTCTACACCAATAACTTCTGCAAAGAAAAAACTCAAAACAAGGTAAGTACATAGTTTTTCTATTGATTTAGAACAATATGAATGCATATTTTTCATCTCTCAATATTATTTATATTCTTACAGGCATACTGCGAATTCGTACATTTCAACTTCTGGAACTAATATGATATCAACTTGTACAATGTCCGATGGTTTTCGCATAACAAATTCTGCTAATCTATACCGTTCTGGTGAAATTTCAGATACTAACCCTTCATATACATTTAGACACTAAATAAAAGTGTCAACTTTAATATCTAAATTTTTACTTGCGATTAAATTTTATATCACCTGTTGTTTATAATTAATGTAACGAACAAAACCGGGTTAAATAGAACGTCAATACCTGAATGAAAAGGGTGTTATCTTCTAGAAAGATCAGACGAAATTACAGACAAATGAAAACAGACTTTTTGACAAAATTGTTAATAATTTACAGTTAGGTTCTGAAAGATATCATTATTTAAAAACGCGACTGACGAAACAATCATCGGATGAGTTTCATTGATTTCTTTATCAATGTACTAACAAACTTCCATGCGTCTTTGGAAGCAATATTTTCGTTCGTTTAACTTGTTCATATAAATTGAACATTAATTTAAATATTAAAATTAAGAAAAATGATAATAAATCTGTTATTAGGATGTCGTAATTTTTATTAATAACAATAGAATTGTAGTGATTTTCAATAATAAAATTCATTGGTTTACGTACTTTTTGGTTAGAAGTACATCTGCGTTTACCTATAAACACGTGTATACCACTTCAAACGGTCCGATCGTTTTTATAAAACATTCATGTCAAATGACAACACACGAGGAACAGTTAAACCTGCTTGATGTGAAATTTACTTTCATCTCAACATTAATAGTAAGTGAGATATGCTTTTTTCATCCAGTTACATTTATATCTTTTTATTGTCTCCAGAAACATACATCCTAAAGTTTTGCAAACTATACTTGCTATAAGATATTTTTACTGTTGATTATATTTTTTAATAGGCAGGAGGATTAGCTGGAACTGTTGTTGATATAACATTATTTCCATTAGACACGATAAAGACACGATTACAAAGTGAATTAGGATTTAAAAAAGCAGGAGGATGTTCTAATCTTTATAAAGGACTATTTCCTGTAATTATTGGTTCAGCACCAAGTGGTAAATAATTAATATTATATGTATAAATTACAGAATATTTTTAATGTATGTCAAATGAGAAAATCTGTGAAATCTATTATATTTCTTACAATATTTCAGCATCTTTGTTTTTTGTAACTTATGAGGGTATTAAAAATACATTACTATGCAAGGTTCCTGAAAAACATCATACCACAGTCTATATGATTGCTGCATCTTTATCTGAAATGGTGATAATTTTTGAAAATTTGCATTCCTTTTACTTAATTTAACTTGTACTTAATTTAATGTTATTTTTATATTAAATGAAGGCAGCATGTATAATACGTGTACCAGTAGAAGTTGTAAAACAAAGGAAACAAGCATTAGGTTTAAAGAAAAATATTGTAAGTCTTCGATTACTATATCGTGGATATTGGAGTACTGTATTGAGGGATATGCCTTTTAGCTTAATACAATTTCCATTGTGGGAATATTTTAAAAAAGTATATAGCTTAAATATAAAGAGAGATATACTTCCGATAGAAAGTGCTGTATGTGGAGCAATTGCAGGTTTAACACTTGTTTACTTGCATATTATTCAAACTTTAATTAATACATAATTAAAATATATGAAATATGTTAGGTGGTATTTCTGCTGCTGTTACTACTCCATTGGATGTTATAAAAACAAGAATAATGCTTGCAGAAGAAAGCACAAAATCTTCACAACTGAAAATGTTGCGTGTCTTACGAAATATCTATACAAAGGAACATTTACAAGGGTAAGATTTACTTTCATAAACTTTAAGTTCGTTGCGAGTATATCGATCGTTTTACAGGCTTTTTGCTGGTCTTGGTCCCCGAGTAGCATGGATAACTTTAGGGGGTTTTGTCTTTTTCGGAACTTACGAAGAAGTGAAAGCTGTAGTGACAAAATATGTTTCACGTCTACATGTATTCTTTAGAAAAAGTAGTATTTAAACGTTAATAATGTACATGATCGTATAAAAAATAAAATAATATTTTTACAGATTAATAGTTATAAATATAGATTAACTTTTATAATAATTATAAAATATATTACAATATGTAAAAATATATTATTTGCATACATGTACATATATATTATTTGTATGTGTATGTCATTTATATATCATTTATGTATATTTGCTCCAAATGGATATATCATATGACATTCATTTTTTACAAAAAAAAAATATTCTTCTCACACTTTACAGTTTAGACTTCAAGCTTTGCATTAATTTTTCTAATTTCATTGCCTTTTGAAGGTTGCCTTGGATTTTTAATTTTCCCATCACGAGTGCCGTCGCGGGATTTAATTTCCCTAAATATCCATAAATAGTTAATCTTTTAATATCATTATATGCGTTAAATGTAATATTTTAGTAAACTTATTTACCAGCAAACATTGCAAAAAAGTTCTGTGAATCCATTGTTAATGTGGCATCCGGTGGCTGACTTGGTTCTCCTTTTCCTGTTGAACCTTTACCAGTTTTAAGGTCTAAATACCACGTACCTGCTTCGTTACCTGTAATATTTATATCAAACAACGCGATTATGAATCAGATTTTGTTTCAAGGTACTTTCTACAAATAACTTTCTTACCTTTGACATTAAATTGAAATATGGCTCCTGTTTTGCTTACAAGTTCACTACTTAAATTAGCCTCAATAGCAGTAAATATTTGTTCAACCTTTAATTTGTTATTGCTTTGCGTATTATCAGCCTTTGTAGTACCAAAGCCCTTTTCTATTTGACCCTGTAGGCTTAATTCTGCTAGATTATCTTCCAAGAAAAAATCTAGCATCAAATTATCTTTATTTGCTGGAAAAGCAAGATTATATAATTTTATACAAATTAAAGACAATACTTAAATATTCATATCTAATAAATATACCTGGATTACACGCGTAGTTAGTGAAATCATTAATTCCTTCATTTTTTAGTATTTCTTCATCGATCAGAAATTGTCCATTGATAGATCTACTGTCTTTACAAATTAGAGCATAAACAGCATCTCCCATTATTTCTGGCTTACGACTATAATTATCTGCATTAGGACCACTTAACATTTCAATTGCAGCAGTATGAATAGCTTAAATAAAAATAAAAAATGTATTGAAAGTAAATAAGAAAAAAGGAACAGCTCACTATAGGAACACAAATTAAATTCTAAATTTACCAGTTTTTGGCCAAACCGCATTCACAGCAATACCGTCTTCTTTAAATTCCTCTGCCATACCAAGAACACACATTGACATACCATATTTTGCCATGGTATACGCAACATGATTTTTAAACCATATTGGTTTCATACTCAGTGGTGGACTTATGTTTACTATATGTGGATTCTTACTCTTCTTCAAATATGGTATGCAAACTTTGGACCTTAAAGTGATATCACATAATTATTCTAAGTCATTTCTTTTTCATTTGATAACATTAAGTTAACATAATTGTTGTTAATTTAAATAATTAGTAATAAATATTTTATAATTACACTAAAAATGTTCCTCTGGTATTGATGTTGTGCATAAGATCATATTTTTTCATATCCGTGGATATTGTGCCTGTTAAAGAAATTGCACTCGCATTATTAATAACTACATCAATACCACCAAATTTATTAAATGCTTTCTCTACTGCTGAAACTACTTGCGCTTCGTCCCTTACATCTACAATACATGGTAACGCTTTTCCACCTGCTTCCTCAACTAAAACACATCATTAATTCCTTTGTCATTTCTCTGTAGGTAATTATTACATATGATAATATAATATTTCAACTTGTTTTTCCAACAAATACGATAAAAATAATTACTTTCTGCAGCTGCAGTATATATTGTGCCTGGTAGTTTTGGATGTGGTTCAGCAGTCTTGGCTGCAATAACAATATTTGCCCCATCTTTTGCAGCTTTTAAAGCAATACTTTTCCCAATACCTCTTGACGCCCCAGTAATAAAAATCGTGCGACCAGCGAGTTTTCTACGTTAAAAATCCATAGGTTACGTACCAATTTTTATAAACTATTCTCTATAATCTAGTTAACATTAACAATTATTCACTATCATCATAGTAATTTTCATAATATTGTCTGTAATCTATATTACATACCCAGTATTGATCATATTGTAAATGGTTCGGCAAACCGTCAAAAATAATATCGGCTTATTGTTAAATTAATCTGTGCAGTTCTACTGACGACGTCGAAATAAAGAATTATTTTTATAAAATAAATGACTGATAAGTGGAGGGTACAATGTTCAAGTTGGTTCAAGCATCAACCTTTAAAGATATGTTAAATCAGGTCACTCTGTGAACGGGAATGAATTTTCTCTTGTCATTTTTGTCTATTCGCTCCCCACCAACCATTATCCCCTCAAACTTCGAAGTGGCCGTGTTGAACGTTAAACAAACGAAAAAAGAGGATCCGTCTAAGAAAGAATAAACGAAACAGCGACTTATTTTTCGGTAGCAAATGTACAAAAAATGCAAATATGCTTTGAAAAAATGAATAACCTAATTTGCAATATAATCATCTGCATCATTACATTACGGTACATTTAACTGTAACCAATGATTCAAATATTGCAAATAAGTATAATGAGCATTTATTATGCACTTTGTTAGAAAATAATTGTATGTTAAGCTGATATTTATACCCGTTAACAATGTGCGGGATATTTTGTCATATCTTACAAAACTATGAAAATAAATTACAAGTTTCCAGTGAGGTAATGTTTCTTTAATGTACAAAAAAAGAATTTTTATTCATTAATCACAAGGATATTTACTATTGAAGTTATATCATTTTGCTAGTGGAACAGTTGTAGGGATTTGATAGTTGCTCGTGGTCCTGACAATGTCACTGAAAGGATTGAACATTTAAACGAAGATTGGTGTGGACATTTTGCTGCCTCTGTATTATGGATGCAAGGTTCTAATATGAATGTACAACCTGCTATAGATTCTGTTGGTAATATTCTTTTATGGAATGGAGATGTATTTTGTGGAACATTGGTAAATATATTATTGTCGTAACAAACTATTGAATCTTAGGTTCTTCATTGTCAGACATCCATGCCTACAAACAGTTATAAATGTTCATACTTATTGTTCCAGGCACAGGATAATATATGTGACACAAATGTGATATTGAGTTCTCTTCGATCTTCTTCAAATGTAATATCTGTTTTCAAAGAAATTCAAGGACCATATAGTTTTATATACTTTCAAAAATCTAGTAATCGTTTATACTTTGGTAGAGATATCATAGGACGACATAGCTTACTCATGAAATTGAATACAGATGAAAATAGTTTAACTTTAACATCTGTTGCTACTAAACAGATTAAAGGAATTATAGAAGTTCCCGTAGTTGGTATTTTTATGATGAACTTGTCTGATTTGAGAGTAAATCTGGCTTGCTATCCATGGAGAAAACCAGACTTAAGATTCACAAATGTTATCAAAGCGTTAGAAATGCATTTGAATGTGGATATTGCTATAAAGAAAACTATAATTGCCTCTGATACAATAACAAATATATATCTAAATCCTAGTATTAAGGATTTGGAATGTTTTGAAAATAATTTTTACTGTGAGCATTCTTATAACACTTTAGATTATTTGTTACAATATAAAGATATATATGAAAGAGTAGATCATTTATCACAACTTCTTCACAAAGCTGTAGAAGTTAGAATAAGAAAACAACCAAGATTTTGTAAAAACTGTATTAAATTATCTCTAAATGGAGAAAATATTACATGTAGCCATACAAAAATTGGTGTACTTTTTTCTGGAGGTTTGGATTCTGCTATTTTAACATTAATTGCTGATAAGTATGTCCCAGAAAATGAGTGTATAGATTTGGTTAATGTTGCATTCGAAAAACCAGTTAATGCATCCATAAAATCTAATAAAAATTATGAGAAACAAGTCGAGCAAGACCAATATGATGTTCCTGACAGAAAAACTGGAAGACAGACATTTTCAGAGCTTTTAAGTATTTGCCCTAAAAGACAGTGGAATTTTGTAGAAGTACAGTATTAGAATTTTTATTTGCACTTAATAATTTTTTATGAAAGTATGGGAAATTGCACAGTCATGTACAACTATTTCAGGTAAATGTCACACAAGCAGAATTACAAAAATATCGTTCCTTGAGAATTTGTCATTTGTTGTATCCACTGTGCACAATATTGGATGAAAGTTTAGGTTGTGCTGTGTGGTTTGCGAGTCGAGCAGAAGGTACACTTTCTACAAGCAATCATTTTTATGAATCACCATGTAGAGTACTTCTATTAGGCATGGGTGCGGATGAATTGTTTGGTGGATACATGAGACATAGAACAATATTAAAACACAAAGGGTGGAATGCATTAGCAGAAGAATTAAATATCGAGTTGAGCAGAATTGCTGAAAGAAACTTGGGTCGTGATGATCGTGTTGTATCTGATCATGGAAGACAATCTAGGTTGCCATATTTAGATGAAAGTATAGTAGAATATGTCCAACAATTAAAACCCTGGGAAAGGTAAAATCAAATTTTAAAAAAGTGGTATTAATAATAAAGATCAAATATTATTTTGAATTTTTTAATAGATGCTACCCAACAGATAAAATGCCATCTGGTTTGGGAGACAAATTATTATTACGCTTACTAGCATATAAACTTGGTTTCCGAAACACTGCCACTTTTCCTAAGAGAGCTTTTCAATTTGGTTCTCGAATTGCAAATAGCAAAGAAAATGCTAAAGACATATCAAACCGGTTATGAGAAAATGGTTTGTATAATCATCTTAAGTTGTTGTAATGTATATTTTAATTAATATTAAAATTAAAAATTTTAAACTTGCGATCATTTCTGTACTTGCTATCTTAATTGCATTTTGTAATTAATATCTGTATGTGTCCTTATATTGTAAAAATATTATTTTTAACAAAATATAGTAAAAATATTAATTTTCATATAATTGTTTATAATATACATAAATAAAGTAAAGCACTTGATTAATATAGAACACTTATCATAATCAATATGTATATTTAATAAAAATTGCATAAATTTTGTAAAATTTTAATTATGTTATGATTTCATTATGTATAATACTACAATACTGAGTATGACTCAATTTAATTGCATTGACTGATACAATGAGTCTGAGCTATTTAGATTCTTTAAAGTATTATATTATAATTTTTTAACAAATTTGTAAGTTAATTGTTGTTTCATGAAATGTAATATTTACCACTTGGGAAGAGCGATAAATAATGCCTGTGTAACTTTAAAATTATTAAGCAACGGTGAATTAATTTAATGTAAAAATGTATTGCAGGGAGGTTAGAAATTATCTTTTTAATAACATATTTTATAATTTTGTGTTATATAGAATTATAGAGTCATTCCCATAAAAAATTAATTATTGTATGAGATCATTGAGACATACTGTAATAAAGAAGTGACATAATGTCGCAAAGTGCAGTTTGTTTGGATACAGAATTGAGAAAATTGAGACCAGCAGAATTATACACACTTGGACAAATATTAAACATATATGATTCATGGAAAAAATTAATGGCTATTATACCAAAGAAAGAAAACTGTGAACTTCCTAAATTTAATACAGAACATTTCAGGTAATTCACTAATTATAATGTCACAAAAAATTATTAATCATATTCTCTTTATTGTATATATTTGTATAGTATGATTGAGCATGCTGCACGACAACAAAGAAGAAATGCAGCAGAAATATTTTTAGCAGAATGGGGAACAATGGGTAAACAGAGACCAACATTACGTGTTCTATTAGAACTTTTAGTAAAGGCAGAGTTATTTAGAGCTGCTGATTATGTAGCGGGCGACATATTGAAAGGTATCATAAATCAAGACCTACAAGTCATTTTGATTGTAACACGCTGATTTTTGTTAACAGAGGAACTACCAAAACGACCAGAATGTGGACCAGCAGCTCCTGTAGATATATCAGATGAAGAAATACAAAAATTGTTAGAGGAAAAGTTGGGATCACAAGATATTGATTTTAACGAGTCTCTAATATTTGGATTACCTTCTGACACTAATGATAATAAAATGATCAATCCTAATGCAATTGACAATGTGGTGAACGATAATACACTAGAAAGAAACATGCAGTCAACAAAACTGGTTTCTATGAAAGAAAAACACCATAAAAAGTGTTTGGAAAATGTTGGAAATCAACAACAAGAAAATATTGAAATATCTGATTTGATGAAATTTAGTAATGAACATAATATAGAAGAATGTAGAGTTTACAATGATTCCAATGGATCAAAACAACCTGTAAATAATACATTCAACACAAACAGTTGTAACTCACAGGAATGTGTATTTAACAAGCATGAACTACCGTCTTCTGATTTACCTGTATTTCTAAATGAATTTGGACAGAACGTGAAACAAACGAAATTAAACGGGGAAGTGACGTCAGATGAACTTCCAGCTTTCTTGAACAGTAGTATGTCGACGTCTGATAGTAATACACAAATTAATTCCATTAACGATTCGTTAAATTTTTCTAATTTAAATCTTAATCAGAATGAAGTGGTTTCTGCAGAATTGCCTCAGTGCATTGTTGAACTTGCAATTAATCCAGACATTATTTCTAATGAGGAAAATCTAATACAAAATACATTGGATTCTCAAGAATTGCCTATTACGGTTTTAGAATATAATGATTAACATAATTAATTTTTCATCCATATTTTAATAAAGGAAACTCTTATTTTTTTTATACATTTGTCGAAATACATTCGAGCTTTGGTTTAAAGCAATTTTTTATAAAACGAAATGCAAACAATATACTATAAATGTTCTTAGAAAACTATAGACATGAGTATACATCTATTTAGAACTCGATAAGAATAATATAATAATCTTATATGTATGTTAGAACTAAAATGTCCATATAAATACTTCATAATTTGTACATATAACTAAACAGCGTTGTAACGTGATTTATATTTATAGTAATATATTCAATTTTAATACAAATCTTATGTTAAAAATGATATATTTTCTTTAGCATCATTATATACACACAATGGTAAACATGTTTTAAGAAATATCGCGATATTGTGATATAATTAAATTTATCGATACAAAGGAACCCACGACACATATCACATCGTACAGCAATACATGAAATAGATGGACGAAAGTTTGGACATGATAGAAACATTTATTAAGTCTTATTAGATTTGATAAGGAATACAATGTTACCTATAAATGCAGGTGTAAGTCTGTGTCTACCCATCACTATTATTACTCTCATTCATAGTAAAGTACAGGCTTTGAAGTTCCCTAAGATTGTTTTCTAACGTGGCAACTTCATCATATCTGCAATCATCCTTAGCTTGTTTGATGTAGGCTTGAAGATTACTCATTTGTTCAATTATAGGATCCATAGAGGAAGGCATCTTAGGTGTGACATTAGCAGGTCCCCAACCTTGAGACTGATTCAATACCACCACCGGCTGTACAAATAATGTTATCCATTGAAACGGATATAAGAGTTTAGGTTTTAATTTTTTTCTATTAGATCAGTATTACCTGATTTTCTTTCACAGAAGGTCGGATTTCATTGTTCCAGGTTTCCCTTTTACGCAAGTCTTTCAATTTTTCTCTTTGTTCTTCTTCTAGCTGTCTTTCATATGCAATTCTTGCTTCTAATTGTTTTTCACGTTCTTTCTGTAGCTCTGTGTATCTTTCTTCTGAAGGCAAAGCTTGTATAGTTAATAATTCTTCTTTTAAAAATATCATTGCAGATACTCTGACCATCTGATGCAATCTGAGTTCTTGTCCTTGTGGAGGGTTCTCCACACATTTCGTGCCCAGTACTGAAATGCGTTTACTGATCGAATCTATATTTTCACCTAGTTTTGCAATTTTAACTCTTAAAGCTTGCGCGTCTTCCAGATTATACGTAGTTTCTCCTTCGCTGAAAAATGAATTGTAATTAATATAATGTTACAAACGTTTATTTTATAATATTTATACAAATACCTGAGAGACTCCCACATTTTGTTGTACATTTTTACATGTTGAGACGCTTCTTCCATATAACCTTTCATTTTTTCATAAAATTGACATAAAATCGGTTTATCGAAGTGCTTTGCTTTTTGTTTTTCTCTTGCATCAAGTAAGTTTGCACAGTGTATGCATATTCTGAAATGCTGGTCACCGGCTGCTGGATCATTAACTAACGACAGAACGCTATTTAAACTATCATTAGACGGTGACATAGCCAACTTTGTAAAACCAATACCTGCACGTACTAAACGCTCTGAAATGGGCTTTTCAGATGTAGGAGATACCGCAGATTCATCTTGTACAGTCACAGGACTTGTCATTTTTCCTATAAGTTAATTACTATATTTCTTTAAGCTGTAACCTACTTGTTATTTTGATCAGTACTTTCAAACTTACTTGCATCTTGTAGAGATAAAAATACTGTACAATTGTGGCACATTACAGCTCCACAAAGTCTACAGTGATGTTTTCTTCTAGCAATATGAAAACTTTTTGCACAGTTAGGACATAATTTTACATCTTTCTCATCTATCCATGGCACAATTGTGCGCTCATGAACTATGTTAAATAAAAGGAATATGATAAACTACTGTTTTTGAAGACAATGTATTCGTTTGATACAGATATTACTCTCATAAATGTACTACCTTTTCTATCAACAGGGTCTGTTGGTAAATTATTTAATAATTTGTCTAGTCTTATAAGAAGTTTATTGGTTTCTATAGAATATCGTTCCAGTCTTGCATTTCTTATGTCTTTAAAATATGTTGTATATGATTTTATCACACCTGAAATTACATATAACAATGGAATCAGTAAAATCTGTTGGAGAATATTTGCATTCAACAATAAAAGTGCCAATGAAAACTTTTTTGTAAAATATGAAATTAAAGTATCACTGATTAATATTTGATCATACCTATCTCCTGGGGTCCCCAATTAAGTTCTGGACTACGTTGTCTGCTACTGGATACGGTGGTTGTAAATGATTCTGGTATTTCATCTTGCTTTAAAATCTTCTTTTTAGCTTTACCAAAAAGATCTAGGAACAAAAACAGCTTCAGCTACTTTATCCATCAATTTTAAATATTCGTTTAGGAGGATAAAAATATGAAATCCTTTTGTGATTTACAGTATTATAAATTCAAAATATCTACAGATCATTGCCGACAGTAAAAACGCTCACCTTTAAGTGATTTCAAGATTTCTGGGTCGTCATTATGAAAATCCTTGAAATGTTTAGTCAACTGTGTTGGTGCTTTGAATTCTGTCATACATATTGGACAAATAAAGCCTTCTAATACTTTCTCGCTACAAGCCATTTTAAGATAGGGTTTTTGAAAAAAATGTTGTTATTGTCCACTGGAATTTCTTTCTATCTCATAACAAACGGTAATCATTCGTAGGCGTCTATCTACTTGTAGATAGAAAACGTATACTGTAAGCGGCCATGTTGAATCGTATCAGCTGATGGAAATGTCAACCTTTTTTGTTAGATTAAGAACAGTGAAATTTGTAAAAGTTTATTCGCCAAATGTAAAAACGTACGACATTATAAATGACTGTTACAATATAAACTTATAAAAGTGTTTTCATAATTTTTAATGGAATTATTACAATTTTATTAGCTTCTGCGAATAATTAAAATAATAATCGTATTATTATATTAAAAGTTAATATTTCTACTGTCCTATTGTTACATTGAATAATAGATCAGACAAGTTCCTAAATTCTTCTGAAGCTTCACAATGCTGCAGAAGGTTTGAGTTTATTTTTTCCTCTCCATAAAACGCTCCAGCAATTGCACCAGTCATACTACCAATAGTATCTGTATCACCACCTAAACTAATCTGAAAATAAAAGAATATAATTTGATATTAATTTTATTTTACTTAGAATAAGGGTTGTATAAAAGAAGGATGTATAAGGGTATTTACAGCATATTGAATTGCCCTTCTAAAAGGATTCTCTGTCTGTATGTCAGTAATTGGTTTCTGTGCCCTTAAGAAACAAAATATAGCTGTTGGTACCGAATATAAAGCTGCAACATTATTTCCCAATTGTTGAACTACTTTTTCTTCGTGTGGACCTTCGCCATTTTCTAATATCAAGTTTTTCAATATACTCAATTGTAGTTTATAGGGTTGTGGTTCTGACAGACCTAAACTGTAAGAAAAATTCATTTGTTATACTAACAAGTATTCTTGGAACAGTATCAAGTGTTTCTATGCATTTTTAAAGCACACCCCTCTTCATCTGTCTCTATTTGGTCCATTTTATCAATCAAATCATCGATAAAGCTAACAACATTCAGTTCTTCCTTAGGATTTAGTAATAGACTCTGTTGAACTGCTGCTGCCTGTAAAGCGATAAAGATTTAAGTTAAAAATCTCGCTTGTAACAAAACATGTCTGTAAGTTATACGAAAAGTAATTACTTGTAAAATGGCACCATCTATTCCTACTTTATGAGTATGAGTCAGTTGAGTACATTTTCTAGTAATGTCGACAAGTTTATCAAAATTTTGATAACAAAACAATGGAATAGGTGTTACTCTCATTGCTCCTCCATTTCCCCATGAACCTTGACCATTAAATTGGTTCTTTGCTGGGTTTACAATGTCCGTAAACTTGTTACCACGAAGCTTTTGAAATACCTTGTAGCATTAAGAGTATACATATAAATAACGAACATGTGTCTTGAGTTTTTATGCATTCAAGCCTGGGAAAAAGTAGTTTCATTGTATCGTACTGTTACAACAGCAGGACCATAGCCACGATTAGGTTCTTGATAGTAACTCTTGACAAATCGTTTTGCTAAATCAATGACATCTAATTCTTTTGTTTCCACTAAAGATTTGGCCAGAGAGTAAGTCATCGCAGAATCATCGGTAAACGGCATAACAGGAGCTACGCAGTGAACAAAATTCTTTGTAGCTTTAAACTATCGAGAAAAGTGTGAGATAGTTTGTGTAAAAAATTTGCCTTTAAACATCGGTCCCTCTAATTTATCGAAAGATCGTTGTAAAACTATTTTCATGCCGGTCGTTAGTTGTTCATCTTCATAGGGGCGACCTAGGCAATCGCCGATTAAAGCACCCAGCATAGAACCACGAAATTTACTTCTTAACAACGATAGATCCATTTCTGACATAATCTTCCGACTTTCGAAAATTGATAATCCTTGATAAGTACTTATTCGCAAGTACCTACTTCGGGATGTAAATAAGCACGTGTACGTAGTTCATATACAAGCGTACACATGAATCGTAGTTCGTACTTATCTAAGTGTACCGCTTTGTTAGTTCTCAAATTGACATCAATATGGACACGGACTTAAGGTCCGTAGTATGAAGGTAAATATGTTTAAAGAGTTGCTAGCATCCCGTTTAGATGTCTCTGCGGTAAAGTAGTAGGTAAAATAAGGTTACACAAACACTTTCCGAGTAACTGACAAAAAGCCGTGGAATTGAAACGAAGTAGGAATATTGCATTAGAAACATTAGAAATGTACACTTTTTAAGAAGCTCGGTTAGGTTAAGCAATAATTTCGTATTGAAGCTTAGAGAAAGCTAAATAAAAACTTTCCATCTTACCACGTTAATGTATCTGTATTGACCATCGGAGGAGAATTATCGATGTTTTTAAAAATATAGTTTCGAAAGCTTTTGCAATTGGACAAGTCGGAGAAGTTTAGACCGGGCTTTTCGATTTATCATTTCCAAGCTTCTTAAGCTTGCTTGGGCCCAGATGTTTGCCGACATTTATCTTTAGTATGGTTCACTCTAATGTAAATTGAACTTGCAATCGAATTATTTCCTCTTCAAGTTCTAACCTTTGCTTCTACAGACGGGTACAGTAATTTTAACAGACGCAGCTGCAAGGTGAGAAAATAAAGTTGTCATCTAAAAGAAACAGAAAGAGAATTTTGTTTTCCAAAAGGAACTTGCGCATTAGAGAAACCGTTACAGAATCTTTGCTTCGGGTAATCTTTCCTTTCTTTCTTTACAAAGACAGGTTATTCGAACAGTGCGATAAATGTGCGCAATGAAAACGTCAACGATCGTCGTAACGACAAAATATCCGGGGAGACGTTTGAACGTTGCACTAACACGTACCGTGTTACTAGCGAAATGGTTAAGCCACGATACATCTATGCATTTCAGACGATTCCACTCGAACGAATATCATACATTAACGTTTCTCAATAAATTTACAGGCGCTATCTAGGCTGGATCTCGAACGGTCGTCCACGCGAAGGAGCGAGGAAGCAAGTTGCCGGCGCCTCGGTTATCGATGATTTTTCCAACGATACAATCGATTAGCCTGATCGTCGAACAATTCAGACGATTAGATCGAAAGAAGAGTTACCGAGAAATCCAGTTATCCTTGGCTCGTTTAATATGTCAGTGACATCTCGAGGGAGTCGAGGCGAACGTCGCTCGCGTGCTCCGTTCAAGTACACACGGATAATTCGTCCGGAATAACGTTTCCGAATATTTCCAGGTGACATCCGGTGCATGCGAAATTGCGATCCGCGTGGGAGAAGCAGGGGAGGAAATCCCCGGCTGCCGGTTAAGGGCGGTTTTCGACGGAAGGATCGCGGCGGCGACGTCGGGAGAGGGCGACGATTGGTCGGGGCAGAGGATGCGTGGTCCGCTCAACCCGGGCATATCCAGTCTATCGCCGACCGCCGACCGCGTACTCGCGCGTACTCGCGCGTACCCGTGCGGTCCGTTCTCCCGTTTTTAGTTGGCTCGTTTTATCGCGCGACACCTCGCCGACGACGCTTCGGCCGACCGATGACAAACGAACGCCGCGTCTCGTCTCGCGGACACGACCTAGCCGATCATCCTTTGTTGTTCAACGAGGATCGCCGTCGGCGGGGATGCCCTTCGCGTAGCTTCTCGGTGTGATATCCTCCCCGGAGGAACGTGTGCGGTGTGCGGTGTGCCGTGTGCCGTGTACAGTCTGCCGTCTGCCGTGCGACCGTGCGTCCAGCCATCGACCAACCGTCCCGAAACCATCGGAACGCGGTCATCCACCCTGCGTTCGAGCAGCAGTTTCATGAAACTCTTCAGGTTTTACCTCAGAAGTCAATGCTACATATTTATCCGCTACTCGTTTGCGTTTCGCGCTTCGACCGTGTCCTCCGTTCCTGTAGTGTTACGCTGTAACACCGAAAATTCATTTTGAACTTCCGCTGAAAAGACCGCGAGCCCAACACCCGAGGCCATCGTAAGTTCCTCTGAGTACAACCACTCTGGTAATAATGTTACGCATGCCTTCTTTCTCACACGCGCAATCGTTAGCGAGCACAAGTGTGTAAATACAACTCGATCGCGGCTGACAGACGAGGTTTCTTCGAAGCGAACGCGAGGGAGTGTTTCGTGGATCGTTTTGAACTCGGTACACTTGACCGTACGGGTACGAAGGAACGAAACGTTCGGAGCTCGACCAATGATCGCGCGTATCGCTATTTAAATAGGGTAATCGGAGCTCTCCGAGATAAGGGAATAGAAGGGTAGTGAAGATTCTGCCAGTGGCACGGAGCAACCGACGCTCGCCCGTAAGCCAGCCGGAAGTAAACAAAGACCGTAATGTGATTGCGCGGTTTTCAAGGATACCGTCGATACGTTGGGTCACGTCGAGCTGACACGATGAGTGGCATTGGCACCGAGGTCACTGCTCACCATCGGTCACACGGAATTCAATTACGCGCCGCGATCTTTCTCGATATCTTTATCCGTCCACGAGTTCTCGCTTGTTCCAATGGCCAGTGCAACCACTGGCAGGAGAATTTGGGAAATACTTGAAACATCTTTGCCAGTCTGACCGGTTTCTTCATTTTGATCCAATTAAAAATAGTTCGGAGAGCAAGACGAGATGCAACGACCTATCGATTGTCTCGGTTCGAGCCTCCACGAGACGCGTCCAGATTTGCCTCCGGAAGTGTGAATGACTGTAAGAGTTGAACAACCACGAGGAGAACAAGAGCGCACAGAGCAGCCGGTTCTCTCGGTTGCCAGCTGCGTTTAGAAACGCGATCCCTGCGATCGTTTCCACAGTTGTACTCGCTGCTTTTGTTTCCCCGTTTTTTTGTTGCCTCCGGCGGAGGAACGAACGGATTCCTGTTATTCCTTTCATTCCGTTCATTTATTTATTCATGTATTTATTTCGAACAGCGGTTCGACACAGCAAACAGAGCTCTTCTTCTCGGGCGAATCGTTTTCAATGGAATATCGGCTCTCCGTGAAAACATGCCATAAATATCGAACTTTTGTTCCGCCAGATACATTTCTTTCCCACCGAAGATTTTCATCGTTCGGAAGACGAAACGAAATTGGAAAACTTTAAATTGACCCGCCTCAATCCGCGGAACATGAAAGATCGTTCGGACGTGTTCCGGCGGAAAACGATAACGAACCGAATAATTTTGACCCGATTATTCGTAGATTCCGTTTCGCACGCGGAACCGCCGGGAGGGAAGTAGCAGATCGATTTTCAATGTTTATTTACAAACAATAATTCTCACCTTCGTAATTTCTCGTAAAGTAGGACGCGCGTTTTATCGTGTAGCATGTAACTGAATTTTATCGTCGAGGCGAATCGCGTGTATTTGATGGAAGATTTAACGAGGTGCGCGTAATTCCTGCACGCATGGTATTCGGTTTACTTCACGGTCTATTTTCGATGGCACTAATGCGATCTCAAAATTTACTACTGACAATGAACGCGCAGCTCGGATGGGAATACGACGTTGGAATTGAACGAGCGGAGACTAATAATACAATTATTGCGAACAATAGTTTACTCGTTTGTTTTTCCATTTGAATTTGCAATGTTTTCAACGGCCGATACGAATTAGATCCGATGAGAAATGTGGATTCCGTGGACCGCGGAAGTTTACACGACTACAATATACGAAACGCTTAATGGAAATAGCAATTGGCCAGTCCTATCAACGATCTATTAACGATATTCCTATCGTACTCTTTGAAACGAAGCGAGCTCGGCCAGCTTCGCGCATTCGAACACGTAATAATTACATAGGTGTACATAGCAGTGATATATAGATATCGAGAGAATCGAAGGATAAATTTTGAAATGTAGAATACATCGCACGCGACTCGTTCCGTTAATAATTCCGCCTCCTTCTTGAATGAATTCGTTTTTATAGCGCTCTCGCTCTCGTTAACAAACCGAGTGGCGCGAAACTAGGTAACGAGAGCCGCAATCAGCGATTTCCGGTACTCGGATTTCTGCAACGGGTCCACTGTCCGTAAGGAGAAATCCGCGGGTTGAAATACGTTCTCACGATATCCTATTTCGCTTGTAAATCGTGCCTAATAATCCGGAGCGATTCGACGCGTTAGCCGCGCGATTGGTCGATCTCGGTTCGTTCGATCGAAACGCAGGAAAGTCGAATTCGAGCGGACGTAGCGTTACAGGAGCAAAAGTTATTTACGATTCGATTCAGCGTTGTAATATCGGTCGGCGCCGAGCCGCGAGGCGAAACTTGTTACGAGTTCGTGTCGTTATCGCGCGACAGTCTATAGAACGGGGCACCAGGGGATCGATAAGCAATGTGAATTTTTATTTTTCATAGGCAGATACCTACGACGGGACGTTGTGTAGCTATTACGCGATATCTGCACCCGAGCCGCGTTACCTCGTTATCGTTATCGCCGAGCGTCCCCGTGTCGGTGGCGTCGATCTCCTCGAAATTTCGGCGAAACCGATGCGCGGAGTCCGAGATTGTTCGCAGATTTTTCGCAGGGTGAAACGATCATCGGCAAACGATACAATCCGTTGCTTCTTTCTCTCCTTTTCCCTCGGATTCTCATTCTCCGTTTCCCGATTCTGGTTTGGAAAACTGTTTTGACGATCCCCGGGGCCGGAGTTATCTCATTATCGTTCCGGAAAGGTCGCTCGAACTTTCACGAACGTGTTTTTGTCTCTTTTCTCTGTTCCCCTCTCGGTTTACACGGCGACGCCGCGATATTTAATTGTGTTTATCTCGATAGGCGTTAACCGTGTGACCCGAATATTCAAAGGGGATGCCCTTACGTAATTTTTCTCGCCGGGATTGCCCGCGTACCTCGTTATACGCTCCCCGAGAAGATGCGCGCGGAGCCGTTCTAGCGAAAATCATTATTTCCTCTTTCAGACGCGAGAGACGAGCGGGAAATATTGAAATATCGCGCAGGCTGTACAACGGCACGAGAATTATACGGAGACACACGTTTAACCTTGATTCGCTCGGTATTACGGAAGATAGGCTTAAACGCAACGGAGGAACATTGTGGCGGTTACGGCACACCTTGAATCGTTAATTCGTTGCGAACCGTTGCCGGGGTTCTCCCGAGAGGGTGAAAGGTTCATTAAAAAGGCAGCGTAACGCTCTTCTGGAGGGGGTCTTCTCGTTAAGATAATAGAGTCGTTTTTCTTTCGAGTCAGGATATCGCGGGAAGGCGGCGCGCGTAAGCTGCTTAAACGCTGTTGCATTTTCGAGGCGATGCTCGTTGAACGATCACGAGTGCCTCTAATCGTAGATTCGATAATTCGATAATTCGTAACGCGTTCTTCTCGAATTAGTCGAAAAGATCGCGCACCCGATACCATCCGAAACGTCTCCGGTTGAAGGCGCGAAGGTAAAAATGAGAAAGCAGAACGTAGAAAGTAGAATGGGTTCGTGTCTGGCCAGACCGCGCGGCGGCCGCGACAACACGTGCTTCCGGGCAAACTCGATTCGTCGAAAGCAGATCGCCGGCGTTACCGTTGTGGAACACAGTTCGAAATACCGTGGACTCGCGCAAATATTTTATTCGGCTCGATTCGCGCCGTGACGCTTCGCTACACTCGGCGACTCGATAGAATGATTTGTTTAATAGGGCGAACGTTGCCTCGTACTGACGTCGATAGAATTTTTCGGGTTCCGTCGGCCCGATATTAACCAGATTCGAAAGACACTTTGTTCGCGCGATGACGATCGAGTTTCTCGATGGGTTCTCGAAACTTGAAGATCACTTTACAGTCGAGTAGAGATAGTCTCGATCAGGGGGACACGTTGCGCCGCGAGTACCCTCTTTTCGATCGATATCTTTATCCGATCCAGCTCTGGAGTACCGAATCAGATTGGCAATTTGATTTACAGCGCCGGCAGTGTAGCGGCATCGGTTGGTTCGCTGGTTAGCAGGAATCGCGGTGGTGACCGGCAGCCGAACGCGGACGAGGGAACGGATGAACCTGACGAGAATGAAACCGTCGGGGCGGCTCGGAACAGCAGCCCTGGTGTCACCGTGAAACGATCCAGGCGGCCTGGAAACCGGCGGAGATTCGTCGAGCGGGACTCGTTGCGATAGGTAGCCAAGGTTTCCGAAGGAATGGCCACGCCGCCGGACTCGCCGGGACCGGAAGAGGCGCTCTTCGACTTCGAGAGCTCGAGGACCAGGCAGCAGACCGCTAGGCCGGTCGCTCTCGAGGAACTTCTCCGACAAACCAAGTTCTCCAGGCAGGAAATCCGGGTGATGTACCGGGGTTTCAAGCAGGTGAACAGCTTCTCTTAATCGCGATTTATTAGAATCGACGATAATCGCCGATCGGTTCGCGGATCTCCCCGCAAATGTAACAACAGGTGCGGTAATTTCCAAAGAAAATTGAACCGGTTGCTAGTCCGTTTTCGGGTCTTGCCCGCGCGAACGCGTGCTCTTGGCACGATTACCGAGACTCGACACGCGAATGCCGAAATACTGGAATTAACGCACCTGAGAAACTCACTCTCTCTCTCTCTCTCTCTATCGGTCTAGGTCCGATCTGTTGGTTGTCGTTCACGGTTCACGGGAGATTAGTATTCGAGTTCGTTTCCGATCAAGGAATAGGAGAGCCATCGGACTTTAAACTAGCGTTTCATGGAGGAAACAATTGAAGCGCAATTACGCGTCACCCCTTAAAGCGACCCCTTAACCGACAAGCCGACTACGCGGCAAGATGAAAGATTACGACTGGCGTTCTCGAGTTTATTCTCGAGTTTATCGCGCGCCGCGATAGAGAAGCGAACAAGATATCGAGCAGGTTCGAGTACAGTCGAGAAATGGGGGAAAAATTGAAGTGGTTCCTCGGCTAGCAAATTGAACTCGAAAAGGCAAAGCATCGAACAGGCATCGTATCGTATTGTATCGATCCAACGTAACGTAAACCTCCGACATTTACGTTCGAAATGGTCTAGTTGGCGTATACATAAGCGCGCAACCTTGAGGGCAACCTCGGTTCGAGCCAACCACCGCCTTCCTCGAAAGCCCACGTAAATATTTCACGAGTGACGCGGTACTGGCACGAGCGAGTACTCGCGTATACGTCGGATTCAGGGCTCCGCGAGCCCCGTACTCTTTCACGCGAAAACCACCAACTGGTACGAACACGGGAACAAGGACAAGCTCCTCGTTCCGCCGGTAATCGCGGCTATTATTCTCACCAATTATTCGCATGTTAACTCGCCGCCGAAACAGTTTGCTCGAGACCGCCTTCTTTCCATTACGCGCCCAACTAGCCGGAAATATAAGACGAGGCTTATATTTTCCCCTTTGTTTCCTTCGCGTTTCGCGTTTCGCCGACGGTAACGGGTAACGATTTCTTTTTCTCTTTCATCGTCCCGTCGACCAATTAAAATCTCTGCTCGGTGACTATTGATCCGGAACAGGGTACACTTTTATAGTGAACCACCACACCACACGACACGACACGACACGAAAGGACACGACACGACACGGCTGATAACGTTAGAATTTCCTTGCAAAGGGAAGAAAGTTTGCAAGGACGACGAAGATAAGAGTCGTTCGATGCGAAATTTGGATGGAAACGTTGGTCACGAGGTCTGATCGTTACCGGGAAGCAAAGCGCTGGAAAAGAGAAACGAGCAAAAGTCCCAACTGCCTCGATTTCCGGCCGTTTCGCGCGAAAAGACTGTAGAGAGTTAACGAGAATTATGAGCGGAGAGTAGTGGCTCTCCAGTGAAGAATCCGTCGTTTCTAGGAGCCACTAGCCTCTCCCCTCGATCCGGCTCGTTCCATCGTTTTACGAAATAGTTTTATCCCAGCTAGTGTTTTCTACTAGCCGCACCCTGCCGCTCGTCATTGACGAGCTTCACAGCTGAGTTGTCCAACTCCCGGCACTTTCACCGTGTCTCTGCTACTCGTGATATTCAACTACGACCTCGACCACGCGGGCGACAGTCGATATTCCGGTATAAAGACGAAAGCATCGACCTCGTCGAATCAGCTAGACCTTCCGCCAGCGTCGAATTTATTTTCGCCATAATTACCGGATCGCTGTCCTCGCGCAACGATAACGCACACCACTCATCTCCGACAGCGTCGGTGTTGTCCGAGGCGCGCGATAGTTGAAGCGTTCGTAAATTCGTCGGTTCGTTCGAATCGTAGCGAGAGACGGGGGAATTTGGAAAACGATCAAGTTACCTCGATCGACGTCGGGCGCATTCAACGTTCGCGAGTTGGAATCTTCTTAAACGTCAAGGTCCCGGTCCCGGCTGCGATCGAAACGCGAGCCACCGGCGTTAGGTCAGCCTTGTCTCGTTCGAGTGCTCGCAGGCCATCGCGGTTCTCGCGCTGCCGCCCTTAAATAGAAATCCCGAGCTGAATGGGACACTCGCGAGCAACACTCGAACCTTTACGTTCCCATTTGAGAAAAAAACGTATGTCCACAGGCTGGAAGACAAGGGGACGATGAATGGAGAGAGACAATGGAGGCTCTCGCGAGAGCCGCGAGACCCGCGAGTGCCGCGAGCGGAGGACAAAAGACTCGAGGAGGACACCCTCGGTGTCGGAAACGCGTGCAGGTTTCTTGAGAATGGGATACGCGAAGGATGGCTATTTAGCGACTCGGATTTTTCTATGTACCTATACTATGCATGGGTGTTTACGAGATACCGTGGTACGAATCTAACAGATTCTTTCTATGCGCTTTCGAGTGTGCTCGGTCCGGGTTAGGTCTGACCATCGCTCCTCGCCTCCACTCGCGGCGACCGTATCGAATCGACGGGAAACCCCGCGATACGTGTTTCTAATGACCGGCACCAGTGGAAGCGACCGGGAATGGTCGGACGCGGCGAACGGAAGATAACGCTACGCGACAAGATGACACGATCGGTGAAATCCAACGACAGTCGAAGAATATTCGAATCTGGAACGTAACGAACGATTTACTCGCCTCTATGCGAGACGAGTAAACCCGGTGCGTTTGTTCGATTTATTCGAATTTTCTTCTCGCGTGCGGAGAGCCAGACAATTTTGTTAGTTAGCGCGTGTACGTTGTCACGGAGCGAAACACGGAGGCGGTCGCAGTACCATTTGTCCGCGGTCGACGTTGCAAATTACCGTTCGTTAGGGGGATCGGGGATAAATGGGCATCGATGAACGGCCGAACGGCCGAATTAATTCACCGGGAAATATATCGCATTGAAATCGTTTCGTCATTGTAGCGTTTCGATCGCGAGCTCCGCGCGAAACCTGTTTTCATGGAAGAAAGCTCGCAATTGCGCGCGTATCTCGTACCCCTATTTCCACGGTACCCGCCATCGCGCCGTCGGAAATAAGTCTCTGGGAGACGAGACAAAAACTGGAAAACTGGGAGACGCGAAATCCGCTACGAAACGGTTCTCTCGCAGCTTGAAACGCGTTTCGAAAGGATCATAAAGCGTAACGTCCATGGAGGACGATAAAATTTTACGTCTTCGGGCAGACATCGAACCCGATCTTCGTACACGAGAGCGTTTACACGAAACTAGAGCACGATACACGGAACACGTTGTTTGCTCGAAAGATCACCGCGTGTGCCTTGATTCTCGTTTCCTTTCGTTACGATAACTTGCTCTCGCGGAGAGCGTACGCCCATCCTGTTCCCTGAAAGGCCTGCGCTGATCAATCCTGTCCTTTTCCTTCTTTTTCCACCGAACAATCTTTTCCCTTCCTCTCGAACAGAAACGAGATATCGCTGCTGTTTCTCCGCTTTCCTCCTTTCGTTTCTACTATTAATGGAAAAACTCTTTTATCCGTGGCCCGTTGTCGTCGCATTTTACCGTTCTGCAGTCTGGAAGTTACTTTTCCATTTCTTCCTTTTACAAAGAATTTTGCTGTTTCCTGCCAGAGACAAAAGGTATTAGAAATAATCGTCACTATTATCTACGTGATTACTTAGGTTGCTAAAGAATTTGTTATTCGACGTTAATACCGTGATCGTGATCGTTTCGACGCGATTCGGAAGGCTCGTCGATCCGGCGTTCGCGCGCGGATGGCCTACGCGCCGGTCATCCAGCTGAACGGCTTCCTGGTTTTCTGTTTGTGCATCTCCCTGTTCCTGAAAGTGACCGATCGTCTCACCTAACCCAGGGTACGGTGCGATGCAGAAAATTCCCCTTACCTGAGCACGCTCTCGTAAATAGAGTATTCCGATCGCGCGGAGAAATTGCACATTCGAGCGTCAAACCGAACAATGAACGGAATGCTCCTGAATGCGGCCTCGAATATCTCGCCCACTGAAATCGGTCGTTTATCATTTTCCATCCCATCCCATCCGTGATGGTATCGGGCGCGCGTCGGGCCCGTCCTCGCGTGAACGGAGATTGAAAGAGAAATTATTCGACTACCGGTAAATCTGGAGTGCCGCGTCGAAGGTTGCATCGTTCGAGCCCTTTCTGCGAACGATCAATCTCCCGACTAACGTCTTTCTCCTTCTCCGCCTGTTACTCTCAGTACGGCGTAATCAACGTTTCATAGCGTCGTTACCGATCGGTCGAAGATTTCCAAGACGATCGAATCGGGTTTCGATAAAAGAGGACCGCGTTAGATCTAAAAGGGTAAAAATTCCATCTCACCTGCCTGACCGAAATCGTTATTCGACACGTCGAGGCTAAGCGTTTTCAAGTTGCAGCCAGAGCTCAATACTTCGGAGAGTGCCGTGCCTCCGGCAGCTTTAATCCCGCAGCCACTCACGTTGAGTATTTCTAGGCTGTCGGTTCGTAGCAGGTCTGAAACGGATTTAGGATTGGCCGTTTTTTCCATTGAGAAGACGCTTCCGATTGGCCGAGTCTGAATTATCGCGCGATCCAACCTGCAACTTATCCGAACGCGTATTCCGTCCGAGTTCCCGTTCGAACGCGAGTACGTACCGTCTATTATTAGACCGAGGAATCGAAGGAAAGATATCGCTTTTCTTTTCAGCAAGCGAAATCGTTTGTTGTACAATTGAAAGAATAGAGAGCGATAACTCGGATCGACGCTGTAACTGCTAGTGAAAATAGCTCGGTAGACTCACAGGCGCATAGGTGCGCGATACCGTCATCCTGCAAAGGGTTCAATCTCAAATCCAGATGTTTCAGCACCGGTTCCCTCTTCATCGTTCCGTGCACCAGCCCGGACGCTCCTTTCGGTCCAATGTTGTTGTTCACCAGACGCAATACTCGCGCATTGTGCATGGACAAGAATTCTCCGAGAACGAATGCGCCCCTGTCTCCCAGTTTGCAGTGCGAAAAGTCGATTTCTGTTATCTATTTCGGAAAATTTCATCGTTGCACGTATACGTGTACACAGAAGAGCGTATGTAAAAGAGTTCCGTCGCGTTCCATCGATTTTTCTACTCCATCGAATACCGCGCGTGTAGTCGCGCGTTATAAACCGATAAAACCCGCGGCTTAATTGTTATTTCATCGAACGATCACCGACATTCTGATTCTCCAGCAATCCTTGCAGCAGAGCGGCAGCCCGAGGTTGATCCAAATTGCTCCTGCAGAGGGTGAATTTGCTCAGTTTCGGGCAAGCCTTGGCTCCTTCGCCCAGTCCCAGGCAATCCTCCAGTGAGAATCTGTTTTTTATTTTTGCACCGTTAGGTAGGTACATATTATTATCCGTGGTTGGCTGTCGTTACGAAAGTGACAGTTTTCGGTTAAAAATATCGTGGCAACCTTCCGCTCGGTCAAGGATGGCGTAGCTTTGTTGGAAATGGACCAAAAATGAATCCGTAATAGCGCTCGATAGCGTAGGTCGTTGGTCCTCTTTGAAGCGAATACCTTCAACGCGCGGTTCGAAAATAGACTTACCGAAAGTCTCGCCACTCGAAACCATCGTCCATGTAAATAACACCGAAGTTGATGTAGATTTCGGTCAGACGATGGAGTTGGGGTAGAATCAGGCCCATGGGGATGTGGTGGACGACGTCTTCTTCCGCGTCACAGGGATCTCCCTCGTCCGGAGGCTTCGCTTTCCTGGAATATTCGTCATCGAATAGTTGTAGAATATTTCTACCCGGAACCGCGCGAGAGGCGAAACGGTCTCCTTCGAGAAAACCAACGCGGTCGGTTCACCGTTCGTCTGGTTAAAACGGATAAACCATGGAAATTGGATGTCGGGGCTTTTTCGCGGATTACTCGCCTGGTCGGTCGAAGGGAACGAATCCTTATCGCGTGCACGTAGCTCCTTACGAGCCGAATCTTTCTCTCGCACTCCTCCCTCTGCGTTTCGAAGAAACTTGGCTCGAGGCTCTCGAGATACTCGCGGAACACACCCTCGCAGTACCGTTGCCGCCATGAATTTCCGTGATCGGACAGCTCGTTCGTCTCCCACCTACGATGATCGCGCGGTAATCTCTACTGTACTGTAACATGTAATACACAGTGATTCGCGTTATTCGTTACTTGTCTCTCGAGCAGCGTTCCCAGTAACGTTCATCCTCGATCGTCGCGATGGTCAGTTCGAACGGCAGATCCGTGGGCAGGATTTCGATCAGTTCGTTCCTGTCCTCGCTAGTCGGTAGTTGTTCCAGTATCGGATTATCCTTCCACGCGGCAGCTATCGCGAGGAGGGCGAGGCTTCTTAAACTCGGAACCCTGTTCTCGTCCCAGAGAACGTCCTCCGATCGAAGCGTCCTGTCTCTCTCGCTCGACAGCCGTGTCGTCTCGTAGGAACACCTGGTCGAATCGTTTCTCGCATTTATCATCGTCGTTATCGTTGCGTCACGATCATCGTGAGTTATTCGCGAGCACGAACCTTTACGAGGAAACGGATACGTGAAAATCTCACCTGTAAACTTGGAACACGTTTTTCGGTACGCTGTGGGGGACCTTCATTTTCCCGGGCAGCCGTGCACAGCCCCCCTTGCAGACCTTCGCGAACAGCGAAATCAGAATTTGTCATTTACATCGTACGTTCGATTCCCCTCGGAATCTTGTTCGTCTCGAGCGACGCCGTTCACGCGACAAATTTCTATCTTCAGAGAGTTAACCGAACGACGCTACAATACGATATAATACAGCGGATTAATCCGTTTCAGGAGTGTCCGGAAGGTGTGGTGCACGAGGACTCGTTCAAGGACATCTACGCCAAGTTCTTCCCCCATGGCAGTGAGTTCCAATTAAATAAAGACGAGCGTTTTTGCGTAATTAGTTAACGGCCACCCCGTACGAATATTCCAGACTCCAGCCTCTACGCCCATTACGTGTTCAAGGCGTTCGATGTAAACTGCAACGGCGCCATCAGCTTCAGGGTAATTCGCTCTAAACGATACAGCCTTTCGCGGACAAAGCGTGTCTCTATAGGTGTTTCTATAGCGTATAGGTTCACCTTTATCTTTGCCTCTACGAGAACGAACTCGAAAGAAATTCAAACGATAGCTTCCCTTCGAAACGTTTCGTCGAAGAATTATCGATAATCCAGCCGATTGACTGTTACCGGTCCTCGTCGTGGTCGGTTCGATCGATCTTGCACGATTCAAATGGTTTCCTCCGCAGGATCTCCTCGTCACTCTGTCCACGTTGTTGCGGGGCAGCATCTATGAGAAGTTGCGATGGACGTTCAAGCTGTACGACATAAACGGTGACGGTTGCATCACCAGGGGCGAGCTAGGAGAAGTGGTGACCGCGGTGCACGAGCTGATGGGCAGACGGCATCACGCGGACGAGGAGAGGAAGGCGAGGGAACAGCTGGACAGGGTCTTCAAGAAGTTAGACCTGAACCAGGACGGAGTGATAACGATCGAGGAATTCATCGAGAGCTGCTTGAAGGTACGACCGCCTTGTCTTATTTCGTCGATGCAACGCGCCTCGGTGTTCTAACGAGGTTCGCCAATAGAAAGTAGAATATTTTGGTCGGTTGCAGGACGACGTGATCACACGGTCGTTGGCTATGTTCGATTGCGCGCTCTGATCTCCGGCGAACGAAGAGCCTCCCTTGGCAGTGAGCACGCTGACGCCGCCGACGCCGCCAACGCCAGCGACGCCACCGACACCACCGACGCCGCCCACGCCGCTCTCCGCCACGACCACCTTCTCGCAGTCCCAGTCGCCTTCGCCACCGCCACCGTCCTACTCTCTGCTGCCACCGATCCCACCGCCTTTGCCTTCGCAGCCGCCTCCGGGGTACACCGTTCAGGATCAGGAACTGTACATGCTACTCGCGGCTCACTGGTGGAATCAACCGGAGGCACCGCTCTTTTGCTGAGGCTAGTTCTCTACTGCTGTCCTTCTCCCTTTCTTCCCTTCTTCCCGGAGGCGACGTTCCCGCGTTTCTCGTCTAAAATGTGGATTCGAAGAAAAGAAATGTTCCTCCTCGTTTTCAGGCCGCGACGCGATCGAGATGATTCGCAACGAGGACAGACTTGAGTCTCCCGAGACGGGAGGCGCGACGCCGCCTGGATTGCGGGGAGATCGAATTTGGTAAAAATGTTGCTCGTCGTTGGCTCGAGAGTTGAATCGTACGCGCGCCGACACGCGGTTTATCGATTCGCCGAAGTCCGCGCGAACTAAACGGCGGTGCCGCTGGCAGCTCTCTCTCCGAAAAGTCGACCGATCGGAGACACCGGTGAAGCAACCAAGTGCTACCGACAGAAGACTGGTTTCTCGACGACCGGTCGGGATACTCTCGAGAGAAGAAGAATATTCGCACCGTCGCCCGGCACCGGAAGAGAACCAGGCGTACTCGAGAATTGTACGAATAAGGGAGAACCTCTGTTCTAACGCGAAGCGAACCGCGTGCCAAAACCCAGTGAAAGATACTTCATTTCTCTTGGGAGCATCGATAGTCTAATATTCGTGATATAACGGAAGGTTTTGTCCGTAAAGAAACTATCTTTGCCTAGCATATTTCGTCCGCCCATTCTTCTCGCGTGTCGATAGAAATCGAATCGAATCGAGTCGACGGTTTCCCGAGACTCGGCCGCCAATGTTAAGAAAAAGAAAACCGTCTCGCCGATTATATCACGAATCGGAGACCCGTTACCAATGCGAATAAAGATATCAAAGCGATCCTCGACGAGCGGGAATGACCGACTCGAAGCGAACATTCGACGGGGATCCGAAGCGATTCGCTTTTCTTTCCACGACAATCGTCCCGCGAATTCTATTTACGAGGAGAGCTGTCTTCGTCGATCGATGCGAGAAATGCTGGTAAACGACTACAGTATTCCGTCATCGATGAAAGGCCTTGTACATACGGAGCCCGGCCCGTTTTCGAAAGCGTTTCTAAAGAGTACGCGCGTAGACGTAAGCGAAGCGAAGCGAAGCGTAAATCAATTTTCTAAGCGTCGATTGTTAAATAAAGAGAGAACTCGTAGACGCGAGCGTTTCGACAGCCGCGGACACCGGCTGTCTTAGCGCTTTGGTACTTACGTGTACGTAACATTAGAATTTGCGACCTATAGAATCCTGTAATCGCTCAGCCGGCAATCGGAACACCAAATCGCAATAATTAACGTAACGATCGCTCGCCGCGCAATCGCGCCGGGATAGTTTTCGTTGAACTTGAATAGTTTATTAGCGTTAGATAGACTCTAGACGACGACCGAGCGATCGATGCCGTTCGCGCCGAGTTGTCCGACTTGCCGACAACGATCGCTAGCCTGAGAACGGCAACGATCGCGCTCGAACGTAGCACGTCAATTTCAGACACGCGAACAGTCGAAGCGTACGTGTAGAACTGTGAAGCGGTGATCGCGAAACCGACTTGTTTCGTCGTTTGTTTTCGTTGAAGTAATAACGATAAACCGGTTGTTCGCGCTCGAACCGAATCGCCTGGATCCGCCTCGATTCTCGGACCCTTCGAATCGGGGAGAAACGAGCGAAGGTGATTCGGTGGGCTTGCGATAACGCGAACTCGCCGACCGGTATCGTCCGATACCGTAGCACTGTCACTTGTTAACCGATGAATTTGTTTAGTGGATTGCCAGGCAACGAGTCCCTATGGCAACCGTTAGCGAGTATTAGATAGTATATAGATCGTTGACTCGTCCCGCGGGATTCAACGCGGATCTCACTTTAGCGCGTGATTTAGCCGAACCGTTTCGAGAATCCCTTTCGTAGGAGAATCCCTTTAGAATGCAAATCGTACGAAACGCAATCGCGAAACGAATCTCCGTACTCGACGGGCTCGTAGTTTATCGTCAGATCGCTATTCTTAACTAGCTTCTGCCGCATCGTTTCCTCGCATCGTTTCTTCGCGTCAGAGCGCAAGAGGGAACTCGGACGACTGTCGAGAGTTTGATCGGTTCGATTTCCGTATGGTTTTCCTCTCTGTCCGTAGAATCGAATAACCCTCGTCTAATCGTCCCGCTGACCTCTGCGAAGGGAACGTCGAACGATCTCTCCGAAGATTGAAACGCTTATTCGAACATTTTCCTACGATCGCTTGCGCGCGTTGCCGATACTTTCGTCCAACGAGTGGAACACCGAGAGCACTCCGTCTCTCTCGCCTGATGAAACGCGTTCTTAGCTGCCGATGGGACGGATAATCGACTCTGTCAATTAATCATTCAATTTTCTAATCGATAAATATCATCGTTGAGAATTTATACGGAAACGCGTTGATCTTTTCCATCGTATCTAGATAAGTAATCCTAGGCGATACGGCCAAGTATTCCTCGAATAAGATGCTTCAAGTACTCTAATAACTAAACTCGATACTCTATCGAAAAGTCTACTATTAAATCGCCACTATACAGGGTGTTCGAATGTTCGAGTGTTGAAATCTATTCGAATGTGCGAACATCGATCTTTTCCTCGACATTCGATAACGTCGGACGAATATCATTCCCATCGCTGGCCGTAAAAGAATGAATCCGTAAATCAGGAGAACTGACCAATCGTTTTTCACCTGTTTCCGTTTCATTCGTTCGAGCGTTGCGTTCTTATCCGTACAACTTGAAACCAATGTGCATTTCTGACGGTACAAGACAGCCCGCAGCGTCCCTACTACTTTCCGATTAGAGACTCGTGCGAGTGTTTCGATCGAAGAGAAAACAAAGAGTTATCCGTTGTTCCTAAAGCGCGAATGAAATAAAATGCGGAAATGCGAATAGTATACGACGAGTAGACTGCGGATATTGCGGATATCGCGGATATTCGCGAATCTATGCCGGAAGAGGGAGTGTTCGTCAACGTTTCGTCAAATTTCCAGCTTGCTGTTAGAGTTAATGCGATGAAATATTCGGTCGGCTTTAAGATCGAACATTCGATAAATGCGCAATGAAGTCTCTTTCCAGCGAACGGATCTGTTCACGCGAAGAAATATCCGCAGTCCAGCGAGAAACTGCCAACGCGAGAAGACGGCGATCGGTCGTCGATCGGAACCGAGAGAAAAGAAGAAGAAGAGGAGGAGAAGAGAAGGAAAAGATTCAGTTCTCCCGAGTTGAACCGTGTTACGTCGACCATCCGGAGACCCGACATTGCGTATTCGATCGAACGTTACACCATTTTTATATGTTTTTTATGGAAAAAAAGAAACAAGAGGACCCTAGAAGGCAAAACAACGAACATTATATTAAAACTTTTTCTATCCGAGCGACGAAAGGACACATGGAAGTGTCCGACAGACTGTTCGTTAACCCTGTCAAAATCATCCATCTTCCGTACCGATCGCGACGAGAAACGGCGTCATAGAAACCTCTGAGCGGAGCAGAAGCACAGACGAGGAGAAGTCTCTGGCAGAGAAAACGAAACACGGCGCGTCCAAAAATCCGATGGTTCGGCGAGAAATCTGCTTCTTTTGCGAACCGTTCGAAAATGTGTTTCGCGGTCGTGCGATTTGTATGTGCGTCGTCGTCCTGTCGTTCGAAAGTAGCATCGTACGACCAAAACGACTCGAGTGAGAGAGAGAGAGAGAGAGCGAGAGAGAGATTTTAGTTAGAGTTAGAGTTAGATTTTACATTTTCGTAGGCGAATCGTTAAACGCGCGCAGCTTATTTCTCGGTAATCAGCGGACTGTGGATGTTCGCATGGATTCACGGTTTTCAATTTTTCTTTATACGCGCACACGAAATCCGTGAACGAATCGAAACGTTCGATCCTTCGTTGGGACCTTGCACGGATCGTGGAATGCGCGCGGAACGAGCGATTTATTTCGTAGCATTTCGTTCGTTGAATTTAGTCGGTAGACGCGCAGAAATCCGCAGTCCAGTAGTCGGTAATTTAGATACATATCGCGCGTGCTTGTTGGTCGTTCGAACATGGAGCAGCCGTGCAACTCGAGATCTCGAAATTTTAGTGTTAAACCTTAAGGTCCCAGCGTATCCCTCTGCATGTCCGTTCGCGCGTCCCCGTGTGTCTCCGTTTGTCCCCGTTTGTCCGCGCCTCTACGAGTCGAATACGAATCGACGATCTTCCGGGCGAAGCGTAACACTAGCTGAAACGAGACCGTACGTAGCCGTAAGCCGAAGAGGAACCTAGTCAATTGATCGAACGTTAGGAATTCGCGTGGATCGCGATCAGCCGAATTCGATCGCAAAGTCGACTCCGCGAATCGAAACGCCGATGTTCCGGCGGAGGACGAAGAGGTCGGCGCGCATCTGAGAAATAAGATGAACGATACACGGGTATATGCCTCCTGGCGCTGCAACGATCATCGGACGAAGAAGGAAGGGCACGAGAGAACGAATCAAAAGTTTGTTACGGTTAGCTACCGCGGCACCAGTCATTCGAAAATCACCTCGAGAAGCACTTTTCTATCGCGAACGAAGAGACGTTGATAATTAGAGACTAATCGTCGTGTGTATGTACAATGTGTCGTCGAGGTATTCGAGCGGGGTAGCAATCTGTCGCATCAGCTGCGCAAGACATTCCACAGGCCTCCTTCAATCGAAACCGAACCAGTGCGATTCTTCGGATTTTCTCGTCTATTTCCCGTGTGTTTCTCCTCAGGTTCCTTCAGATTTGTTCGCGTTAAACGGTGTCGCCATTCGAATGCTTCGGCGATCCATCGCGTCTAGACAGGATGCGTACGGATGGTGCGCAGAGTACGTCAATCGATTCCCGTACTGCCAAACGTCTCGAGCCGTCGAAATGGAATGTTCCACGCACCAGCCTTGAAACTCATTGCCAGCCACGTCCGTGTAATCGAGCATCGCTCCTAAAGTACCGAATCCGTCGACCCGAGTCTGGTCGAGCGACCAAACGGTTTACATGTCGCTTAGGATATTTAGCGAAGCCTATCTCTCGTTAGCATACCGACAGTTCCATCCGACTCTCCGAGCAGTCGACAGACTCGAAAGCGATACGAGAACCGATTCGTATCGACGCGAGCTAACGTTCCTTTGATACCTACTTGAATTTTATGAAATGCGCGCCGTTTGTGGCGACCAGCGCTCCGTTTCCGGATCGAACCGAAACCAAACGAAGAATCGGACTCTCCGATCGATTGAACGGTACGCGTCGACTCGCAGGCTTTTATTCTTCTTACTCTTGGCGTACCGCTGATCGTCTTTGTTACAGAGTCGCGTTTCACGCGGTCGATCACACGATTCTATCGAATAAATATATTTCCTCCGTTACTCTCGATAGTGGCTCTCCGATGGACACGCGACATTGGCTTTTCTTTGGACCGGCTTCGTCTAACGCGTTAAACCTATTCTATTCGCCCGTTTCTTCGTTTCTTCGGTTGTTAGTTTCCACTCTGTCGCGACCCTTGCTCGTTGGATCGATGGATCAATGAGAGTCGACACCCGACGAGAACGCGTATTCGTAAAATCGTACCTTTAGGCCGGATGCTCGCCACGCGTTCACAACTTGTATCTCGCGGCAGCTGAATTGTACATTCAGGCGAATAAAAGAGGAATATCGTTACTGTTATCCATCCATGCGATTTCTTGATCCCCGCTTCAAGATCTGCCACGAATCGCCTACGGATAGCCGAAATATATACACCTACTACTAGGAGATCTATATATGTATCACGTAGGTACGTATTACGCGTACAATTCGTGTCACAAACTATATGCGTCAACTTTCGAATTTCGCTAAACGCGAACCAACTTATCGACTAAGCAATAGTCCGCAGGCAATCGTGACAACTACCAACATGCGCAACATATCACAGTCGGTGAGAAGTTTTCTATCGTATCGACAAGAATACGTCACGATAGTAACCGTTTCGCTTGGCAATGAAATTTTTCGGAAAAAGTTGTTTGCTTTCTCGAATTTATTAAGCAACGATTCGAATAATTTCACCAAACTTTGACGAATGAAACGACATTCGAATAACGTATCGATCGATGCCGATTCGCTAATAGTTTCAATATTTTACCGCAAGCGGCGTCACAAGTATCGCTAGATACGTTTACTTTTACGAACATTGAATGTCAATTAAAAACGAAACGATCGACGATCATTAATGAGTTGTATTGATTCAGAGCGATTCACCGAATCGTTGAAACTTACTGCCAGAGATATATAATTCTATAAATTTTGCAAATCTGTATTTTTAGCCTAAAAGTTCATTTCGAGCTATGGTACAGTCTTCTAAAATATGACCTTGACATTTCGTGGTGCGAAACATTACGTTGAATTGAAAAACCGCGCGATTTCTCGGTGAGAACGAATGAATAAGTGATATTGCTCTGTCATCTGCGAAATTCTTTCCTTTCCCTTCGCATCGTTAGTCGTTTTCTAATGATAACGGAAAGATGTCTCATACTGGGGAGTACGTATTCTATGAAATAATTCCATTTCAATTTTAACCTTTCCTTACGTATTTTGTCAATGAAAACATCGAATGAATCATACCGTTGTCAGGACTAAGTTACGACGATCTGAAAGCTGTAACACCAAGCGATTCTGCGTAAAGTAATTTATACAGCGTTTTATCATCCTATAAAATGTCACTAATGTGCTCGTTCGTTTTACACATGTGCAACAGTCCTCATAATAATATGATTCATCAAAGAGATTTTATTGTCATTCTTTCTCTTATCTTTTATTCGCAGAAAAGATCGAAATCGAGCCAACATATCGGAGCCTGTGCACCATCAGATAAATGCGGCTCGAAAAACATTCCAGACATTGTATCAAATCTCAGAATTATTAAACACAAGCTTGGATCCAACTACGTTAGGTATATGCATTAGATTATGCGAAAATGGTGTGAATCCGTATGCACTTGCAACTGTAGTAAAAGAACTACAAAGAGAAGTAAATGCTATGAATAATCCACCTAATTAGAACTTCCAATAAATACCAATGAATTTAACTTAACAAAAGAATAATAAAGTTTTGCATCGCGTATCGGCAAAACGGATCCCTTGGCACATATCTTTTAAAATATATCTGTTAGTTACAATGAAGAAGAAATTTCTGTTTTATAATGAAGCAATGTTACATTGTTGTTCAATAAAGATAGCACCGTTGATTGTTTCATTTGTTGTTCGTATATCTCAATAGCGTAAATTAATATAATTAAATATCGCAAGACGATTAAAATGAAATTTTGCTTTTGTAAGAGTGGACTTCATGATTCTTCTGATATTCTTACATCTATGATGTATTGAGTAAAGTTCACAAAATATATAAATTACAATAATTTAAATTGTAAATCTATTTTAACATAGCGCGAAAACATAGAAAAGTTTATTTTATACATGTAGATCCTTATATATAAATACATACTATTTATAAAAATATACAAATGTACTATTTAATGTCTTTGAAAAATAAATGCCAGAAAAAATTACAGTTCCTCATTCTTCTTCTTTTTCTTCCCATTTTCTTGATTCTGAACATTTTTATTTATTTCTTTTGCAGCTGTACTCTACAAACAACAATAAATTTATTCTCTTTTATTGAACTTAATCGTATCTGTGAAATGTATAAACCATGCTATACACATTTACCTGTCTCTGTTGATCTCTGTAATAGGTTTGCCCTTCAAGGGTAACATGAGACAGTTCTGGTTGTTGCAGCAAAAAATTTTTTGCGTCTACCGCTTGAGATCCTTCGCGAAATAGGAACACGGATCTCTTTAAATCTATTGGATACCTATAAATTCACCGATTTAATATGAATTTTTAAATTTAATTATCATTTAAAAAAGCTGTACAGAAGCAAATTTACCTTTCAGCAATAATATGATTATTCTGTAAACTAGTCTGCCAAATCTTCATTATTACATCGGCATCTTCAGCTGAAATATCCTCATTAGTATCGACAAACATCATAACACCTTTACCCCTTTTAGTCATTTTAAGAACATTGTCAGGATTTGACATATCGAGCTGTGTAACATAAAATAGAACTCAATTAATATTATTATGAATAGTGATTACTATTTTATCAAAGTGTACCTTAGATATATCAATCTTTGGACTTGGTCTAAGATGCTCTGGTAATTCATCTGGTTCTAAGGGTTCCTCATTTTCCTGAAATATAAGAATATTATAATAACAAACTTACTTGACTCTGTACATTTTTACTCATTTTCTTTTTCTGTTTTCTTCGAATTACATGTATAATTGATAATAGAGTTCAAGGAAGGAAAACATACTTCCCACTGGTCTAACAAATGCTCCAAATCTGCATCCGTCATATCTCGTATATCTTTGTCTTTCCATGATTTCTTTTTTACCTCATTAGTAGCCCCCACGTAAATCAATAAACATATGCTACAAATTATAATTTCTCGCTTCATATTCGAATAGGTTAAATAGTTTTCTGATTTATAACTTGATACTTGACTTTCTTTACTTTCAAAGATTTAACGTGTTTGAAAGGCCATCGATTTTCTTGTTAGCTAAAATAATTTAATTTTTCGGAATTATATTTGAAATTATTCAACAAATTCTGCTCTTTATTGAAAAAGCGAATTTCATGGTAGGAATGACAACGATCAAGTTTCATTCATCTTACGATAAATACGTCGCGGCACAAATTACGAATAATAACGCCATCTAATGTTTCTAGTGTATCAAGGAAGTGTCTCCATCTAGCGTGATCTAGAATATAGCAGCTTAAGCAACAATATTTACGCTTTAACGTGATGATGTAAACTGCAGAGACAATATGTCATTTATACCATTGTTCAGCCCTTTCAGAGATTTCGAAATTGTGATCCTTTGAAAATTCTATAACAGGTACGACTCGTTTGTTACATTTTTCTTGGCACAAAGATTAAAAAAAGCTATTCAAGTTGACGATCTTACAGTATTCGAATCGAACCAGATAAGTACGTTTTCGTGTCTTTTTCTTGCTAAATCGAAATAGTTTCTGACATCTATTCAGTAGTTTATTCTACGCATCAGTAGAGAGATATGAAAGCACAGATTCTTACGGTTTCAAACTAGACGATCGAGTGATTCACGAATGACGCATATGTTTTAGAAGTTCTCCAACGTGGAGTGAGGAAACAACGAATTCAGGTTATCGAATTGCATAACGATGGATGATATTTTACGAGATTAATAGGCATTGATTCTTTTGGGAATATGTATTTTATGTTTTGTCTATTCCCACTAGCATGTATGGAGCTGTATCGCTTGTATCTTATATGACATAATTGTCTGTTTGTCAATGGTAATGTGGATCGACAATGTGTACTAATCTCATAAGTTTACTACTTTCTTTCTTTCTTTCTTTCTTTCTTTCTATTCAAAAACATTATTTATAACTGATGCAAGAAATTGTTAAAGTATGTTGCATTCGCTATTGATAATCATGTATTTTACATTGGACATTAAATATTAAAGTTACATAGAATTTTGCCAATTTTATTCTATGTACATAAAATAAGAATATATTCGTTTTCTTTTAGGATAGTATGAAATAAAGGCTCTTCCAATTTTAAGTGCAGTTGGAGTTGATCAATATACATTATAAAAAGATGAATGTGCAAGAAATAGTGCAACTTGGAAAATTATTACATCAAACTGGAGACAAAGTGTTAAGTGCATCCAGTAAACTCTCTTTATCAAGCTCATTACTCCATGACTTAAATGAATGTTTTTCTTTGATCGTAAACGAATCAGAAAATTTAGAATCTTCGTTTCAAGTGTGCAACAGTTCTAAGGTTGATATATTTAGGGTCCTGAAATTTTTACATGACTTTGTACAGAAAACAGTTGGCTTGAAAGTGACTCATTGTGCAAATAATCCTACGGTTCCTGTTGATATTGCAAAGTTTAGGCATTTAAAATATCTGGAGTTAAAGAAAATTAATATTAAGTCCGTGAAAGGGCTACAGAGAATTAGGGGTCAACTTGAAAGCATTATTTGTGCTGGAAGAGAAGGAGTTTGTTCTGTGCGTCAACTATTAGGTGATGTATTATTATATAATAACAATTTACTATAAATATTTTATTAATAATGAAAACTATAAATTAACTTGTATGCATGCAATTACAGTTAGTTGTGGAGGCGATGATGGCATCGGATTCGTCTGGAGTTCATTAAAACATTTAGCATTGCCTTATAATGCTCTGAAACAATTGGATACATCTATGGAGTTAGCACCTTGGCTACAGATAATAGACTTGAGTCATAATTTGATAACATCCGCGGATGAATTGTCTTGTTTACCTAATCTGAAATACGTCAATCTTGGATACAATAAACTGGAAGCAATACCTACTTTCAACAAGGCTGCATCTCATTCTTTACAAGTGTTAGTCTTGAAAAACAATTACATAGAGAAGTTGAATGGTAAATGATTATCTCTAATGTTTTTACATTTTATACATGCCTATATAAAAACTACCATCAGTGCAATGTTTTTCTGTGGCAGGTCTACAGAACTTAGAATGTTTAACAGAATTAGATTTATCCTTCAACTGTTTAATGGATCATTCAACGTTGTGGGTTTTGGAGAAAATGTCCACATTGTTGCGGATTTCGTTAGAGGGTAACCCTTTATCTTATCATCCGAAGCATCGATTACTATGTATAAAGTATTTGCATTCGTATTTAAGCGACAGCAAGGTAAAGTGTACATTAGGAATGAACGTAACATAATGGAGTCATATCATTTGATTGCTATCAAACATGGTATAAGTGTGAATCAAATTTTATTATTTAGTTTGTTTTAGACTGCTTACCATTGTCCAAATCAGAGAAGCAAATTATTACAGACAACCGTTCTTTTAAAATTAAATCCGAGCAATCTGCACCAAACGAACTGCTTATCTCGGTACATAGTTCGATGAATTCCAGTAGTTTGTCTGCGTCTACGAATACATCGACGTTCAGTGTAGACGGAGCAGGAATATCTACCGAAGCTAATCTAGAAAAAAGTTTTTCTAAAAGCGTGAAAAAGTCCAGTGTGAAAGAGGCTGTCATTGCGGAAGACGAACAAGGAAAAAAGAAAGTGGAATCCGATGTCTGTACTTCTTATTTAGGTAAATATTTTTAATTTAAAACAGTTGTTACATACAAATTAATATAATATAATCGCCACTTTGTGTAGAAACTTCGAAGCTTCATCTGGAGACAAAAAAACAAATCCTGGAATTAAGAAAAAAGTTTAACGAAGAAAACTGGTTAAGTAGTTACGCCGGCACTTTTGTTCAAGATATGGGTGCACAGTCTTTTTCATGTTCTTCATTGATACCGGACTCTGCAGTCAAAAGTCTAGAGGGAACAAATATTATATTAAATAATCAAGACTCGATGTTTCATTTAATTAAAAATACAGAAACCGATGTGATAGAAGATACTGTACGTTCGATAAACGAAAATAATGAGAGTAACGATGCCAAGGAAGTTCACAATGAGATATCAAACGAGGAAAATGTATCCGAATTATCGTCAAATGAAATTGCAGATAATTTTTTGCAATCAGAATCTCCGTACGATCCGGAAGAAGGTAGGTAATAAATAGTACAGTATATGTATAAATAAAATAATTATGCTTTAATTGTCTCGTATTCGTGTTTAGAAACAGGAGATTTATACTTGGTTCAAAAGAAGAAAAACGATCATGAATTAGAGGAATTATTCTTAATAATAACAACAGAGTAAGTGTGTAAACGCCATTAGTATAAGAAAAAATTTTATTTTGTACTTTTTAAGTAATGCCAATTATATAATTGGTGCAGTGACATTAAAGAAAGAGATTCGGTATCTGGAAAACTAAAGAATAGTTGGTCAACAAGTTCTGTGCTGTCGTGTGTATTGGGTAGAAGTGAACCAGTCACGGTAGATATAATTTTTGATACGAGTAGGGAGAATCGTCAGAACAGAAGATATTTTGTAGAACCGGAGGATGCAAAGGTAACACGAGGAAATGCTAATATAGAGATAGATGAAACCCAAAGTAGGAATTTACATGATGGAATATTATACATATAAATCTTGCAGAAAATAGTAACAACAGTTGGCGAAAGAATGAAAAAACGAGCAATATCGTTGAAAGTTTTCAAGTGCATGAAGTGTTCAACTCAGTTTTCTCAAGATACAGAATATGTTACCTCATTAAGTACATCTATATCAGGCAAGTTTTCGAACAAGCTAATGTCGAAGAAATTTAATGGTATAAAGTGTTTCTACTTTTCCAGGAACAAAACAATTGAAGTGTCCTACTTGCGAAAGTACTTTGGTCATAGAAACAGATGAATTATCAACACTGGACGCAGAAAACGATCTTACTAAAGACTCGCCAGAGAATTCGTCTAACGATCAATTTTCGGGAAACTCTGTAAAGAATAAATTACAGCGTAGCGATTCATGTTCCAGCATTGGTAAATATTACTTCAACTGTGTTGCATGGACTTTTTAATTGTAAAACATGTAAGAATGAACAAAGTTTTCGATAAAAAAAAGTTCATAACTTATTATAAACGTATGACATTAGCAAGGTAATGTTTTTTTCATGTTTTCTCTGATACAATAACCCAAGTTTTTTTTGCAACGTAATAAGTTGAGTATAAATGTTTGTAAAGATTAACCATATATTCATTTATTCATATGATACTGTTTTTATGACATTAGTATCTTCTAGTTTTTAATCAGAATAATATTTTTTTTCTTTCATTAAATGCGAACGCACTAATTATATTGCTGATATACATTTTATTATTGACTGGGACTATAACATACTAATGCCGGTGCAGGTGGAACGGAGGGTGGAGCTATATCCGTCACCACTTCTCTGGTGCACCCCGAATCTCACACTCAAGCTCAAGTCTGCTGTAAGCTTCAGCCACAATAATATATTACAGCACTCCCTGTTTTCTCAAGCTTTCCTTATGTCTACTTCTTAAAATCGACATATGTTGTTATACTAGTTGCTTGACTATTTAGATTATCTTGATTATTTAGTTAGTTCAAGCCCGTATTCTTATCGTGTCATACATTTAATCTTGGAATACAACGAATTACAACTTCACTAATTATTCTACACAGCATCACTATTACAGAGTAGTGAACTACTTTACTGAACATCAAATTAAACTTATATTAAACATTCACACGCAATAAATATGAACCGGCAGATTAGCATGTTCTTCAGTACTTTGTATTATTATCGACAGGTTCTGCTACGAGTTTAGAAGAATCTAGAGAATCTACACCATCCGTGAATGCACTAAATAAAAAATATGAAAGCGATATCGAAGTGCTTAGTAATCCAAGTCAGAGTAGTATTGAAGTTTTGGATGAAGCCTCCAGGTAAGCCAAGTTTTCAGAATTTCGTTTAATATTTTCAACGAATATTATTTCACCTCCTTTCTTATAATTATCATAGAACTCGTTTAACCCCGCACAGAAAACGTTCCTCGGAAGAAAGACGTACTGCTGTCGCTCCGTCTCTCTTAACAATACCAGATGCAGCACCAATTATAACTGGTTTGACCGAGAGTAGTTCTTCAGGTTTGCTGCAGTTTTGATCGTAACTGGTTTAAGTAATTGTTGTGAAATAATATATACTAATACATTATTATTACAGGTTCATTGACAGATAGTATTTGTACAGCGTATGAAAATAAAATAATTAAACATTCTAATGCAGACGAAAAATCTCTTAACAATAGCAATGACAAAGAGACTAAATTTGCACCTGTAACAAATTTAACTTCTTTATTAGATGGTAGGTGAAATTACAATATCCTATCGATACTTTAACCGAAAAGTGTACAATTACACGGTAATTTTTCGAAATATCGAATCTTGTAGGTTTACTTCAAAGTATAAAAATTGACAGTAATAAGCCATTAATGATGAAAACGAAAGAGACGTCACATTTCATGGGCAGCGGTGTTCAGTATTCTTACACGGACTTCAGCAGTATAGATCATAGAATAAAGTTACATATTATTTTGAATATATTTGAACACGAAAACGAAGAACTTATTCTTTTACTTAGGGTAATAAACTCAATGAACTGTACGATACAGTTATTAATGGGACGTTAAATAGAGTTTCCTCTGTTCGTTTATTCATTTTCAGGCAGACATTCTTATGCAGAATGCGGTGAACACGTTCCCTGGTTGTTTAGTTTTATCCACATCAAAAGTTTATATTCTTAAAATCGATGGATTAGAAGGGTAAAAGTAATAACTATTAGATAATATGTAAGTGTCGGGGAAAAACTTTTAATTTCTATATATATTCGATTTATACCATAGAGAGGATCCACAACGTTGGCTGCACAAGGAAATCAGTTGGACAATGGACAGATTACGATCCTTGGCGCCGTTGCCATTCAAACAGGGCGTTTTGATCGAGTTGAAACAGCCTCAGAAATTGAATGATGATCAATTAGAGTCTACTATTTCATTCTTGTGTATTCTACAAGATTTCCAGAGGACTTCTAATTTTCTGTTTTACATTACCGGTAAAAGAAAGAAAAGTTTTACGTACAACGTAACCGTAACATCGTTCGAAAGTAAATTTTTTGCTCGTAGATACATCTTTACCACCTAGTTGCGAAGTCGAATTTACGGTGCCAGGACATTGCACCACATTAATGCATCAATTACTAAAGCATTGCAAGAATTATCAAGATGGCGATGCTGTAAAATTACTGGCATTGTTCTCTTCTGGCCTATTAAAGTTTCAAGATGTGGAAATGCAACAAAAATTGTCCGGTTTAATCGTAACTGCATCCGTTTTAGTGATATGCAATATGCAATGGCTGTTGCCAGGTAATAAAGAAGTGCCGCGTGTAATAAGGGAACAATCTGTGAGCAATTTAATTGGAGTAGTGAGTAGCAAATATAAATTACTTACATATCGACATTTTCTAATAACTATATTCTTTCGCACATTTTCTTTAATTACTACATTTTTTCACAGGAACATTGCACTTCATCGCTAACTTTGAACTTTTTGGATGAGGTAGCAGGACAAGAAGAATCGTGGGTTCTAGATTTTGTTTCTGTAAGTGCCGCTGAGACTGTTATTAATTCTGTTCGACCACCGTGGGAAGAATTGTTCTGGATTCCTTTGCAAGTGACTGTTTGCAAAGGACAAGATACGACAAATGTGTGAAATGATTTGCAATATCTATGATTCTAGTCGAATGAAGTATACCAAGCTATTCGTAAACGAATACAGTTCGTTAATCAATATATTTTTTCATGCTTACTTAGAAATATCACGAAAGACAGCAGGCAATGTAATCTTACAATATTAATTATCTTATTATTATTTTTCACTCGCATCTCTCTCACATGTTTATTTCAAGCACTAATACAAGTGAGATTTCAACTGGTGCTATTAAAGGCCATGTTTCAACTGTCTAAACATTAAAAAAAAAAGTTTTCTGTTTCAATAGTTAGAAAATTAAATGCTGTAACCAACATTAGAAGTTTTTTTTTCATCTTTATGGTGCCTTGAATTATTTAATACAAAGAATATTAACATAAACTCGTGTATTTTTATATTAAAGAAAAAGAGAACTGTGCAGAGTTTTTTCAATCTAAACCTGTACGTTTTATGACGATATAAGAAAATATCTGATACTGACGCTGTATTGTGTCAAATAGTTAAATTGTATACAATTTTTATAACATGACACGCATGTGCACAATGAACTAGAAATAACACTGTTTGTAAAAAAATCATATAATGTACCATAGTTGTGTATCGCTATCAATCTGTGATATATATTTTTTAATCTCTTCTTGTGTGTTTGTGGTTGTCTGTATATGTATGTTGTAAAATTATATAATAATACTATTTATAATAAAGCAAAGAAAACATGAGAAGCAATTTTAAACATGTTTTAATGTTAAATGCAGTTTAAATCTTTACTTGTATTAATTATCGTCGTTGCATATCAATTAATTGGTAATTCAAGTAGCTCAATATATTGAAATAATGATAATGATTTGTATATATGCAAATAAATTGTTATCGTGACTGTTATACATGTGCATAACGTTTTTATTATAGTACTGTGCTAAGAGAAACTGAATAGAGTTATTAGAAAATAAATATTGTTTTAACGAGAAATGAATAATTTATTAACGTCAACTGTGTGTAACGTGTAAAACGAGGTGGAGCGTAATGAATTTAATGAACTTAATAGATAACATATGTACAACAGGTGTTATAGTCGGTATATGAGTACTTCAAGTTCGTGATACTATAGCTCTAATTGAAAAGAAACATACGGAATGTGTATATTGAAGATACTGTGTCAAACAGCGTCGACGTTGATAATAGAAAATGTAACAAGTACACGAAACAGTCTGAACTGGAGATGCTGGAAGTAACTCAGTACGTTTTTTGGATCTGTTCATGAACTTTAAAGTTAAACTTTGTTACTCGACCAAAATACTTTCTAATTTAAGATGAACATCATCAAACTTATCAATTTATTGACAACCAGTAAGTCCAGTAACACATTACTCATTACATATTTGTTATTCGCAATGTATTATAAAGAATATCAATGTTAACACTGCCCTTTTAGTATCACTTGTTAGAGGGCATTTTGGGTACAGTAGAAAGGGTATGTAACATGGCACAAAAAGAATCTTTGTTTAAATATTCACATTTTGTAAAGAATCTGTATACATGTCTGTATATCATAGATCAATATATGTGGATTCAAAAATTCAAGATGTGCAGTGGAAAGTTACAGTCTCCTGTATCAATATCATCATCTAAATCAATCGCTGTTCCTTTACCAGCCCTGGAGGTGATCGGTTATCATGATTATCTTCCAGGTACATTGCGGCTAAAGAACAATGGTCATTCAGGTAATTAGATTAAATTTTTAAATTTTCAGTGTGTCTCGCACAATTATATGTTTCATTTTAAATTTATTCTTTCAGTTACAATGAGTACAAATAACAATGTAAAAGATGAACGTTTACCCTACATATTCGGCGCTGCGCTCCCTATAAATGAAGAGTATGAGATAGATCATTTACATTTCCATTGGGGTGCAAAAAATAACAGGGGATCTGAACATGTGTTGAACGACGTTAGGTACGATATAAAAAACAAATGCACGAAAACTACAGTTCTTAATGTACCGACTATATTGTATTTCTTTCTCAGATATCCAATGGAGATGCATATGGTTCATAGAAATAAAGCATATTCGAATCTATCTGATGCGCTAAATTATGAAGATGGTCTTGTAGTTTTGGGTATCTTTTTCCAAGTAAATAGATAACTAATAATACTTCCATAAAACATAAACAGGCTTGTGTTAAGTAATATAATAAAAGTTCTGATTAGTTGCAGGAGAAAGACAACAGATTATTGTATCCCATATTGAATGGATTGGCAGGAGTACAATGGTTGAATACGGAAACAAAGTTAAATACCTCGATAACATTAGCTTCTTTATTACCCCACAATACAGATGTATTTTATGTTTACAAAGGTTCGTTAACTACACCTCCGTGCAACGAGGTAGTAACATGGATAATATTTTCAACTCCAGTCCCAATATCTTTTACTCAGGTAGCTTCTTTTAATATTTCATACTTCATATGCTGCAACATTGTATAAATTAATTATTTGGTAAAGTTTTGCACATTTCATGACAAATATAATATATTTTCAGTTAAATAAATTTAGATTACTTTTCAACAAAGAAGGTTCATTAACAGATAATTATAGAAGATTACAAGATATAGGACTTAGAAAAGTATATGTTAGAAGACTAAATTCATATTTAATTGCAAAATACAATGGAACAATGTTTAATGTTACAAATTTAGATTGGTTTTGGCGTTAAATATATCCTTGTCCAAACAAAACTTAACAAATATAATAATTTTGGCGTTATTTTAAAATAAATACTGTCTCAATATACTCATTGTTTTTTATATTTTATTACACCAGCTGATCTTTTACACACCTATGATTATGTAACAAACGAATGGGTGTGACTGCTCGTTTGTCATATCAGTTGTGTTCTGAACAGCATGTGTTTTCTACTACCGACAGAAACTATACCAGCAAGTATAGTATACTATAAAGTGTCCGCGAACGAACAGAATGCGGAGGTGGAATTAGTGCATGGTGAAATCTAGATAGTACATGGGAAGAAGCTTGACAGTCATACATTTTCATACGATGTCATTCGAATCACGCGCGAAACAAACATTATTAGTTAATAATCCGATATAATCAATAATTTTCGAAAAAGTTCGGCGAAAACGCAAGAGTAGCGGGTTCCAGTGTTAAGGAAAAAGTTGAATCGATAGCATGAAACAATGGGAATAATTAAGAACATTCCATGTTCATGAACAACAATAATCAAGGATTACGTTTCATGCGCTATATATTCATAGCTGTAATCCCATAGAGCATATATAATTCGTATCTAGGTTATGCGGTACTTTTTCGTATCGATCGATTTCATTTTTCTGCGTCAACCGCTTGTTAACTATCGACTTAACGACTACAAATGTTAAATCCATTTTATTTGTTACTATCGTGTTTATAAATATTCCTATCTTAAGAGCACATTGTTGGAATAAAAATCAGCAATGGTTTTCGAATCGATCGTTGCTGAACTTTTGAACAAAGTGTTGGGAGAGTATATACAGAATTTGGACTGCACGCAATTAAAACTTAGTTTATGGGGAGGTAAGAGTAATTGCATGTATCTCCTAAACATCTTTTTATCTTTTTCAAGGTAATTCATTCATGTACATTTAAATTCGACAGCAAAGAATACCTTGTGTTTGTTGTATGTTCAGTGGGACAATGAATGTTTACCTAACGTGGTATTTTGAAAATTTATATACAGATGTATCTTATTATTAGTACACTGATCAGTGACATCAGCTTCTATTTATATTATGATCATGTTTCTTTATCGCGTATGATGTATCTAGTGAGTTCTATAGTTGCCTGTATTCAGGGGCCAGATCACGAAAATGAATAAATTACATTTTTTTAAATGCTATATAGCTACTTACCTAAGTATCTATTGTTTGTAGAAATATGGTACACAACAATGCATTGAACATGCATAAAACATGTTTGGATACTTGCCTCTTTTCATTATATTTTTGAAGAAATTTCTATTATTTTTTGTCACAGTTATGTTGTAATAAAATTTGAACTTAATTATGTCATATATCTGTAATATGCATCTATCTATTCGTAAAGATCTGATCAACTGATTTCTTTAATAATTGTCTATATATCCTTTATTATTATTATTATTATTATTATTATTGTTATTATAAATGCAATAAAATGAGTCTGATTCATCAATAATATTTTATTTTTTTCTATTGTATAAAACCTTTATAATTTTCTTTTGTAGGAGATGTTGTATTAAATGATTTATTAATAAAAGAGACTGCATTAGATGTGTTGGACTTACCTATAAGATTAGAATATGGAAGATTAGGTTTGTATAATCCATGTACATTTGTTCATTCAAATGTCTCATTGCTGGGTATGAAGTAAAGTAATTAATGAAGTTGATACCTGTTTCCTGTGTAGGCAAACTTATCTTAAAAATACCATTCAAGGATATGTGGAATGGTCAAATCGATGCAATAGTTGAAGAATTATTTTTACTTATAGTACCTACAAGTCAAATTGCATACGATGCAGAAAAAGAAATCAAAGTTCAGCTTGAAGCCAAGAGGGCTGAGCTTGCAAGAGTTGAGAAAACGAAACAGTTAGCGGACACTAAATGTAAATATTTATGGTTGTATCTTTTAAACGCTTAAGTCTACTTGCATAATTTTTTGTTATTGCAGTACAAGAGAAATTAGATGATTCAATGGTTGAGAAACTTATTGCTCGTATGATAAAGAATATTCATGTTGAAATAAAAAGGATACACGTACGATACGAAGATCATGTTTCTTTTAAAGATCATCCATTTTCAGTTGGTTTCACGCTTAATAAATTCATATTAGAAAGTTGTACAGATTCTTGGGAAACGGATGGTAATTTGAAGGATATGTATGCTATTCAACAAATTTATAAGGTAAGCGGCAGAAGTAAATGTATTATTTTGTACTATATAATAATAGCACTACAGTGCTCGAAATAAGAAATATTTCCTTTTTAGTTATGCACACTGGACGGTTTGGCTGTATATCTCAATACAACCACAGATCAATTTAGTAGCAGTTCACTATCAAATTATTCAGATCTCTTTTGCAGTGGTATTGCAACCATAGATTACAATCCATTAGGTTACCAATACTGTAAGTGAACATAACAGAAATTAATTATAGGCAGTTACCTTTTAAAATTAGGAACAGAAATTTCAAACAGTTTTTAATTTTTTAGTATTGGGTCCGATAAATGTGAATGCTAAATTAAAGTTAAATCCAAAGCCAGAGACAGATGGCAGTAACTATACTATTCCCAAGGTGTGGTTGGATTTGGAAATGCAAAAATTAAGAATAGGACTAACAAAGAAACAATATCGTACTCTTGTTCAATTAGGTGAAGGTTTAGATCAAGCTCAAAAATCAGCACCGTATAGAAAGTATAGACCTAACTTCACATCGTACAGGGGACATTACAAAGAATGGTAGTAGTGGATGATTATATACTATCAACAATGGAAATAATATTATTTCAATTACGCTGTATACAATAAAATTTTGATGGTATTTTTAGGTGGCACTTTGCATACACTTGTATTTTAGAAGAAACAGTGCGCAGAAATCGTAAAAATTGGGACTGGAATCATATGAAGCAACATAGGGATTTATGTCGTGAATATGCTGAAGTATATCAGACAAAATTAACAACCAAGAAGGTTGTACAGGAAATAGAAGATCGTCTTACGAAATGTGAAATGAACTTGGACATTTTCAACTTGGTGATCATTAGACAGCAAATTGAGATGGAAGTCAGTGTTTCCCTCGATAGAATTCATTCGTGTATTTTGTAATTATATAAAAATTTGATATTCTACTTTTGTCGTACAGGTAGAAAGATTGGCGGAAAAGGAAAAGAACTTGAAAGCGAAACGCGGTTGGTTTGGATTCCTCTGGTCCGGTTCACAGGCAGAGGAAACTCAAGATTTAAATTCAGCAGCTGCGATAAGTAATTGACGAAACGTGTACATTGTAATTAACTTTGTCGTTCAGCTCACTAAAAATATTTGTTTCAGTGCGGAAATTTGAGCAAGCAATGACGCCGCAGGAAAAAGAAAAATTGTATAGAGCGATCGATTATCAAGAAAATACCGCGCCAGCTCATTACCCTGAAACATACGTGATGATCGATACACGGTTCCTTTTACGTGAACTTCAAATAATAATTTTAGATACGGATAAAGAATTCCCATGTGTACTGGATCTTCAACTTCATGTCGTTGAAGCTAGCTTCAATTCAAGGCCATCCGCTAATGCCATATTGTACGTACACATGTATAATAGTTTTACAACTATTACGTTTTCAACTGCAGTGTAATTAAATGTCAAATTTGCAACGTTCGTTTTCTTACAGAGTTACAGCATCGATCAACGAAATGAAGCTTTTAGGAACGAAGCAAAGTGATTGCGTCCCTTCGCTTTTCAATTCTCACGAACACAGCGCAGAAAAGGTTTTAATATACGTATCATATGAAAAGAATCCACTTGATAAATTATGCGGTGACCGCGTCATAGTAAGATCAACATCGGTGGATATTGTTTACGATGCACAAACAGTGATAGAATTAGTTAATTTATTCAAAGTACAAAACTCTTCAACTTTAAATCAGTAAGACCACCATCCTTTGTACTATTTATTAATATATGAGAACACATATTATTTTTTACATTAACTTATTATCTTCTTTTTGTGTAGACTTCAAGCAGCCGCCGCGGAACAGTTGGAAGGTTTTAAGGAAATGTCAGCTCTCGGCTTGGAACACGCAATTCAAAAACATTCGGTATTAGATATACAGGTAAAACGACGTACCGCAATATCCACAGAACGTATAGGTGAGTGGTAACGGATACATTTTAAACTAAAAAATACCGTATATTTAACAGGTCGACATGCAGGCGTCGCAGTTAATTATTCCGCACGGTGGATTCTACAATAGCACAAAATCATTGTTAGTTGTCAATCTTGGTAGCTTAAAAATGCACTCGTTAGAGAAGCCGAATGACAATAAGACGAATGTGTCTGTGAAACAGTTAATTAGTATGGGTAAAAGCGAAGAAGACGTCTTGTTGCATCTCAGAGAGCATACCTATGACAAATTTGTTCTGAAAATAGTCGACGTTCAAGTGTGTATTTTCAGTTCGTTAATGATTAATCAGAATGATCAGAAATATTATACGCATGTTGTTCGTACTGTTCATAGATATTAGTTTCTCTTCCGGAAGAAGAATGGCGCACAAATTTATCGAAAGTCCATGGTTCTATGACCTTATTGCATCCAACTACGCTTGAAATACAGTTTCACAAATGCTTGGTTACCGACGACCCCTTACTTCCGAAATTGAGACTTATCGGTCAATTGCCGTCACTCGTAATTAATATAACAGGTATACGCGATATCCCTCCTTACATGCGTATACATATATGTACGTGTGTTTAGTTCTAATTTTAATAATTTGTTTTCTTTGCCAGATAATCGCTTGTTACAAGTTTTGTCTATCGCTCAGAGTATACCATTACCAAAAGAAGAAGAACCTACGGATCTTCAGAAATGTTCACTTGTATGTGCTGTACCGTATTATTATTATATACCGTACACCGTGTCTTAAGCGATGCTAATTGTCGAATACTTTCCATAGAACAAATCCAGTTCTCAACTATCGCTGTTGAAAGAGCTGACAACAATTTCCACCATGTCTGAAAAGAAAAAGGAAGAGACTTCGTCCGTTAAACAGACCACTGATTTGGAAATGAAGTTTGTCATGAAAGGTATCGAAGGACATCTGTCAGATCAGTGGAAATAGTTTGTTAATTGATTATTACATAATTGTCCTTAATTGTAGAATTTGCATTATTGGTTTCATCCCAAAATGATGATGTAATAAAACCATTTGTAAAATTCGAGATATTACAATTGGAAGCAGAAATGTTGCAGCGAACTTATGACCAAGAAATATTGTTGAGATTGGGTGGTGTCCAAGTAAAACAACATTACAAAGAAGCAGAAATATTTATGGTAAACACACCTATGTCGACTGGTAAAGATGAATACTTGATAACAATGCAATATATTAATGTAAGTTAGAGATTTTAAAAATAATTATTAAATATTTCCTTTTTCTTTAATAATTACAACAGATATTGCAATATTATCCTAGGTGAATAAACGATCTCCAGACTTTACAACGAGACATGGATCTGTTATTAAATTATTAAAGCTGGAGTTTACGACTTTAGATCTTTTACTTCACCAAGAAGCTTTAATTAGCCTTTTACAGTTTGCAACATACATGCAGGTAATCTTTTCTGAAAGCAACGAATAATCTAAAAGTATGGGTTAAAATTGCGTGCGTGCATTACATAGATTTTTTGTTGTAGAATCGAATGAATTCTATAGTAAAAAGTACAGTGGATGAGGATCGTCCGATACGTCCAAGAGTAAGTCATTTGGCTTCTATTCAAGAAGAAACGTCTACTTTCTTTAAGGAACAAATTCATAGGCAAAAAATTAGATCGACTTCATCGCGTAAGCGTTTACTTACATGTATTCTATAGTACATTTCATTAGTAATTGTAATTTTTTACTTGTTACATTTGGATATTTAGGTCGAAAGAGAACAATGATCGAGCATACGGATTTAAAGGTTCAAACAAAAGTTGGAACTATTTGTATGAAGATAATCAGTGAATCTAAAGAAATTACTGCGTTTTATGTTGATGGTATTACAGCCGGTTTCACGATGAAGGCTTCTTATTCCCGAACGAACGTGAACTTGTCCTCCATTCGTATTATAGATCTTAATACTGCATCAGTTTATAGAGACGTAAGACATATAGAGATACATTGTCAGTTTTCTTTATAATTTACACACTTCGTTCTAGCTTGAATTCTTTTTCTTTTTATTAATGATTATGCGCAGATCTTATCAGTGACAGAGGATGCCGAGTCTTTGCAAGTTCAGGCTATAATGTATAATATTGAACCGTCGGAAACTGACAAAAATAATATGTCCATTACAATTGTGATGGGCTGCTATCGTATTGTTTTCTTAAATATGTTTGTTACCAGGATAATGGTAAGTGTTTAAGAAATATAACACATTAAACATGCCAGATCGAAGTCTATGTAGAAACGTGCTCATTCTTTTAGAGTTTCTTGAACAACTTTCAAGCTGCTCAACAGGCTATAAAAGATGCTTCAGCCGCAGCTGCGGAAGCTGCAAAGACAAACATTAAAGATGTTCAAGAAAGTGCAACGCGTATTGGACTTGCAATTAAAATTAAGGTCTGTAAGCAAACGAACAGACTCGGAATATTCTCATACTTGGCGCTGTTCTATCTACCTTTAAATTACTTTCATCTAGGCTCCCGTTATATATGTACCTATGCATTCGAAGAGTAATCATTGCTTAACGCTGGACATGGGTAATCTTACGGTATGCAATGTGTTTAAAAAATTGGAAGTCACAAATGAGATGGGAGATTGTCCCATTGTCGATGAAATGAAAATTGAATTGCAAAACTTGAAGTTGTCTAGGTAATTATTAAAAGACTATACTTGTCGTAATTAGTTGTGAAATGGATGTTTAATTTACACATTGTTCTAGAGCGAAGTTGAATGTGGACGAGTTTGCAGTTGAAAATGAAATATTATTATTAGAACCAGTCAGTTTCACCTTACTTATTAAACGGAATTTATCAACCTCTTGGTTCACCTCTATACCAGATATCGATATGTCTGGCAGATTGAATAAAATTAATCTGTTAATTAGTAAAGAGGATTACGCGACTACGCTTAAAGTATTACAAGAGAATTTAGAGGAACAGGTTGAAGAAGTAAAATCTGTGCAAGGTGCTCTTCAAAGTGAGAAGAAACTCGAAGTGGAAGTGCAGCATCACCAAAGTGGTAAGTTCAAATGACACGCACTCTGTTTCATTCGTGTATGCTGTGATATATCGATCACATTTCTATCTAATTAGATAAACTTGGAAAAGATGCTGTAGCGGGTGCGGAAGACACGGACTTTCAGGAGCAAGTACATGTACACACGTCCATCAAATTCGAGTTTGTTATGGATAGTCTCGTAATTAACTTATTCACAGGAGGATCGAAAATGGTAATTTCGTATCATTTTATCATTTCTGTTGTTTATTTGTATTATACCTCCAAATATAAAAATAAATTACAGCTGCGGTCCGAAAGCTCTCTACTACATTTACCAGAGAATGGATTGGCAAAGTTTTCTTTGACTCATTTCGCATTGAAAGGTAGGATATTTGCAGATGGATTACTGGCAACTTCTATTCTTCTTATGAACTGTACTCTGGATGATACACGCCAGAGTAGACAAGGCTCTCTTATTAGAATTATGGAAAGGACAACAGCTGTACCTTCCATGGACGACGTGGAAGTAGACTCGAAGTCAGTTCGCAGTATGTTAGACATGACTGTTAGACAAAGCTTGAATGATACATTCGGTAAGTGAATTAATTTGCTGCTAAAGTTTACCGTTATTTAACATTCAATTAGTATATTATAGGAGAAAGGTTTTTTTTGCTTACAGTCGATGTCAGAGTTTTCTCCTTCAGCATAATTGTGTCCCTCGACTACTTGATGAAAGTGAAAGACTTTTTTGCTATTGAAGAAGCACCTTCGAATAAAGCAGTATCGCAGGGTGTAGCAAAGAATTACGGTGAAACGGCGACAAAGAAAAAACAAACTCCTGCTGCAATGAGTAAAAAAATGTTAACTATTAACCTGCACATTGAGAAGCCAGATATTATACTCCTCGAAGACATGGACGACATCAATTCAAATTGCATCATATTAAATGTAACAAACGCTTGTCGAGATAATACACTTTTATAAACGCGATATACATTAATATTGTTTTTTTTTAAGACGGAGCTGATCTTAAAAGTACGTCTGATGGGTGAGCACCAAGTGATAACTGGTTCTATAAAAGATTTGTCGATTTTAGCTGGTGTATACAATCCGGTGAAGAGAAGTGATTGGATATATCAGGTACTACTTCAAAGAAGTCTTGTTATGTGATTGCTACGCTTGTTCAGAAGAATATATTAAATCAATTATTGTCTGCAGGTTTTGAGACCATGCAGTATTAGCGTAGCTGGATCTACACCAGAGGGAAAAGGTCTTCATATAGATGTTTGTTGCACCGACATTCATGTATCGGTATCACCAGGTAAATAATTATATAATAGACGGTACTATTCTTCCAAAATACGGTGATTTCGTAAGGAAATATTTGAATTTTTATCTTTAGGCGTAATTGAGATATTAAATAAAGTCGTTCACACTGCTACAAAAACAGAAACGAAGGATCAGGAAGTTGTTATTTCTGAATCAAATCATGAAGGACTATGGATTATAACGCCATACGAAGAGAGCGATTTTTGGTTTCTAAAAACAGGTTGGATAACATGTTATAACATAATCATTATCAATAAAATTAATACAGTTCATGAAATATCTACATACTTGTTCCTTTTTGTTTTCTTTTTTGATAGAAGTAGGAGTAGAAGTTCTAGAAGATTTTGCATATTCCGATGATGACGTTACTGCAGATTATAAACCAGAATTGGCAATAATTGCTGCACCTACAATTTTATTTACATTGGAAGCAGGTGTTGGTAATAAAACCCTACCCATGCTTCTCTTTCATATTGGATTTCAAAGTAATATTAATGATTGGAGCTCGAAATCTGTAAGAAATGCAAGGTTATCGAATGTAAGAATATTTCTCTTATGTTTAGTAAACAATTATTATTTTCAGATGAGCGTGGATGCTACAATGTCGTTGATTATGGCATATTATAACAGTTGTCTTGCATTATGGGAACCATTAATCGAGCCTATAGAAGGAACCAAAAATGGAAAGCGAGTTTCCACGCCTTGGGAGTTAAAAACTAAAGTAACACATTTCATTTCTGAGGCGACTAATGATTATTATAGTTATTTATTGACCTGAGTCATTGTTACGCTTCTTTTTATTGTTTTCTAATAGATTCAATTCAACGAAATTACGGTAGATTCCAGAGGAGCAAGCTTAGCAAGTCCAACTTCTGAGAGTGAACCAGAGGAATGGCATCAATCAGTTAAAATGTCTATCGATATAGAATCTTCGGTGAGTCGCATACTTAAAAGATGGTGCATGTTTACGGATTTGAACGATGTGTTTTTATAATAGGAGAACTTGGAGATAACCGTCACCAAAACTTGTCTCGATGTGCTCAAGCAACTTGGCAATGCATTTTCGTCTGCAATGGACACCGGCGAGAAAAGCATTGCTAAAAACTTAGCACCCTATGTACTCAAGAACGAAACTGGTTTAGCAATGGTTCTAGATTTAGAACGCAGTTACTTCAAGGTACTACAAGATTAATTGTTCGCATCTCATAATTACAATCACAAAAGCAGGTAGATTAGAAATATTATTGCTTCTAGGTATTTAACGATGGATCGAAAATAACAAGGGATAACACAGACTCGTACATGGAAGTAATTTTGGAATCTGGTGCATCGGTGGAACTTGCTTCGAAAACTACGAAGACTGAAATACCCTTGCTAGATCAGCTAAAGAGTGATTCGATTAAAGAAAGAGAAGATGATAAATTCATTGTTTCGGTAGCATGCATTTCCTATATTTTATTATAATTTTATGTTGGTTGTGAGATTGAAATAATCTTTAATTGATACGCAATGTTTTTTCAAGTTCAAAGAGATCGACTGTACATTGGCGATACCAGTTTTAAGAGCCGATAAGAGGTTCTTTTCGTTAAGGTATCGAAAGGAAGGTTCCGAAGAATGGGGTATCGTATCTGATGTTGTAGTGGACGAAGGGAGTACTATTGTCACTCTTAGAAGCATTCTTCAGGTAAAATATTTTCATGTTTATTAGTAACCTTTTATTAATGAATTATTTAAGAAGTAGAAAACATAGTATTAAATACGTTTTAGGTGCATAATCATTTCAGCGAAACAGTATCTGTATATTATATGACCAAACGTGGAAACGAAGTTGAATGCGTGGGCACTGTTGCACCAGATAATAAATTGAATCTTCCATTAGATGCAGTCTACACTCCGACAAATACTTACTGGCTATTTTTCAGCGTCGACAAGTAATACATACATGTGATATGCCTACTTTAAATGTAATCATTGTTCACTTCACGTTTAGAGTTATGTACATTTCGTTTGGTTCATAGGTACATGGTTTCGTTAGAACCATTCGTTTGGAAAGATTTACAAAAGACAGTTTCTATGACGAAACTCTTAAAATGCGAAAGCCGTACAAAACAAGAAGTGGTAGAACCATTTTACATAAAGGTAATTAATTACATACGAATTTATATACACATATATATATATATACATATATTTTACACTTAGCTAACTTACTTTCTCTCTTACTTTCTTATTTCAACTTTTATTAGTAAATAAAAGTGTTGCATTGTATAGTACGTAATACAAATGTTACTCGGTGCGTTTCAAATAAGCACTGATTTATAAATAGCCATCTAATTTTAACACTGTGTATGAAAGGTTTCGTTGAAACACTATTACATACTTCCATAAGCAGCAGTTTTTACTTTTAGATGTGTTGCGTGATGATTGTGATTGGTAGTATTTTATATAATAACAACACTGTTGGCTTATTATTTGATGCTATTAACTGGCAATCCATATTCTGTCGTTTCATTGATTATATCAAGCGTTTTTGCTTGGAAAATATATCCTCAGAACACCCAAAATACGTGGAAGCACCTATTCAGGTACTACCATTTTCCTAATTAGTCTTTGAGGAAGGTTTGCTATTTAGTATTGATTGGGTATCAGACAAATACGTATTTTTTTTTTATCACTGTTACATAGTTTAACATATTGTAACTGTGAATGCGTACTTACAGCAGGCAATATAGCGCATAGTGCAGTCGTTAGTCGTATTATATTAACAATATAACAAAGAAACAAAGAAAAATAGAAAGAAGAATAAATACAGTTGAATTATATGTATATACGAAATATGGTAATTTTTTAGGTATAACGTAGCATCTTAAAAATATTATTCTTTCGGTCTATTTCCTATTCTATTTTATTCTTCTTTTCCATTCAGAATCAATCATTTCATGTCTTTTTCGTGTCTAAACAGTATAAAATACTTTGTTTTTTAACGAAAGAATCATTTCACTATTTATTTTCTGTTATGCTTTCCTTTGTGACTTCACAAGTACAGAGGACTGAAAAGCCAATATAGATATTGAAAATTTATTATTATATCGTTAATGTTCCTTACGATATGTTAATTGCATGTATTTCGTGTTTCATTTATGTTATTTAGAATGTATGTATTTACATATACTGCGTCATGTTGCAATGTTACAAGTACTGTTGATTGATGTAGGTAGTTTTGTGAGAAACAATAGAGTATCCGTAGCGGAATAAAATATACGTTTTAATTGATAATTGATGCACTTCTAGGTTGTAGGAGAGATAGAACAAGTTTATTTTGAAAATACAAGCCGACATACGATGGCTAGTACCATTTATAATGTTCACTTGTATCCGTCTGTATATTTGAAGAATTTCCTACCTATCGATATCATTATATCAATTCCTGGAAGTATCCAAGAGAAGTTACTGGAAGCAGGCACATCTTATCAAATACCTACAATTGATCCTGGGAAATCTCATATAATCATCAAGGTAAATTACACTTGTGATATGTTTAAATTGCGAACTCGGATTAATGGTTAACATACTCGTTTTGTGTACAATGATGTGTTGCAGTTACCAAATTATTTAGAGAAGGACTGGTCATGTAGAGGCGAGATATTGGCAAATCCACCAGAATTTTCAGTCTGGTCTTTCGAATCTTTCGATAGTGCAGAAAAAGTTGTAATGGACTTGGGAATGCATGCATCCTACAAGCATGGATCTACTGTTATGGCGTTATATTGTCCATTTTGGATGTTAAATAAGACAGGTTTAATGTTGTCTTATCGGGTGAGTATCAACAAAAACCATCTTCTTATAATACACCTTTTACACTTACGTAATTGGCCGTAGTTTTCATTTTTTTTAGCTTATGTATTGCTTATCATACTTGTATTTCTTTCATGCAACAGTTGTTTTTTTTTTTCTTTTCTTTTCTTCCTTTCTTTTTTTTTTGCTGTAAGTTTTGTACTTCTATCCACGCTTTATAACTCTTATCTTTATTTGGAACAATTAGATTTAAAAATTTTGCAACATTCATGCACAATATTTTACTTTCATCTTATAAATTACAATGATGATGACGATGATGATGATGATGATGACGACAATGATCTCTTTTAGTATCTGTATTAGGCGTGTTATTAATCTTTTTGTGCTTGAGTTTGATATTTTGTGTGATCTGTAATTGCCGTACCGTTTTGTGCATGTTGGAAGTACTATGATAAAATTGCTAAATCTTTTCAACCTGTACAGTCGTATCTTATGCAATACATTATTTTACAGAAATCAAGTAAGGGTGGCAAAGAACACTCAAGTCCAATCAAGGTAGTGATTTCATGTTACAGTATATGTTCATGCTTTAAATGCTAAATGCACTAAAAGGAAAACTTATCATACAATAAGGATTATACTTTTTTATGTAGTTTATTTTGAGTTTCGGAAAGTGTTTTTCTTCATTTAAAAGTGAAAACATTTTATTTTATATCAGTTGCAACCTTATAATACAATACTTGAAACTCAACGATTGAATTTTACAACTTTAAGAACATTGGTTCCATTTACATCATATGGAATGTAACTTTTGTGAATAGTAAAATCATACATTTGAGAAAGTTTTCATATAATCGATACGATCAATATAATTAGATATTGACGATATCATAGAAGTACATAGAAGGCTGTCTTTCAGAATTTGCTTTGTGTCAGGAAACCCCATCGACAACGTGCAGAATACAGGAAGAAGAAAGCACGTTCGGTGACGATACACATTCTTTTCATTTTATATTGGTGATGTTGATTTCATCTTACACACTTTAATACTAATCGTACCGCGAACCGGTCAAATGACTAGTTTTCGTTCATTTAACTTTATATCAATTTCTATATTGTCCGATTAATCAGTTTTTCAATCAGTCAATTTTTGCCTTTCCTTTTGTTTCTGTTTGCACTAGGAAAAATGTATGATCTAACTTATTTATCTTTCTTTTGTAGCCAGTTATTTGACTGGTTATTTGTTAAATACAGGTACGGTTAGTGTTAAAGCAAACATTCTATACAATTTAGTAACGTGGATTAACTGTACACGTTTTTCTGTTAATGTATTAACCCTTGTTTCGTTTGTGTTGTAATTGGTGCTTCCTTTCTAATTAAACTTCATTACTCAAGAAACAAAGCTCATTAACTATTAGGATTAATAATACTGTCCATGATTATCTGCTTATTACTTAATAACACTTTTATATGTATGTGTTGTGTATGCGTGTGTGTGTGTGTATGCGTGCTTGCATATGAATGGGCATGTGAGATAATTCGGAAATGAATAGTGATTCAACACTATAATTCCATTTATGAACATTTCATTTCACTAGTCAGCTTAATAACGCTTCAATATCACAATTTTGCAACATGAATTAAGGTTTAAATGCTTCTAAACCAAAGTTTCCAGAGAATTAAATCAAAGTTTCTTAGAAAAGTATCGCAGTCAACTCCTTACGTGACGTTTTCTAGAATATTTCTTTTTAAGTACAGAAATTAAGAGATTAGAAACGCTAATGTACATTATTGTTCAAGAATAATGTTAACTGGTGTTGGCAAATTTATGTACGTCATAAACCATTGAGCAACAATGTAGCGTATAATATTGTTCCTTCAAGCGAATGATATTGTACAAAAATAAAAACATAGAATTAATTGTATTTCGTTTGCACGTCTTAAGTCATCTGCTAATATTTATTCAACGAATCTAATCCAAATATTTAATCCTATAAATATTTTCAGAGTGGAGACAACTATTTAAATGTGTTATATCACCCAGAAAACTTTAAAGGACCAATATTATTTTCATTTCGCTCGAAAGTATTCTTTGGTAAAAAGAAGGCAATGATTAGAGTGGAGAATGGAGAGTGGTCTGAGAAATTTCCAATAGATGTTGCTGGAAGCGAAGGAATGGTTGCTTGTAAATACAATGGATTGACTTATCAGGTTCTCAGTTTGCTAGACAATAAGTTAATATTTTAAAATTATGAAACACGAATGAAATAATACTCTTTATATTTTATAGATCGGAGTTCATAACCAATTGACCTATAATTCTTTGACAAAACAGATTACGTTTACTCCATACTATGTAATCATAAATAATTCTGATTTTTTTATTGAATGTCAAGAAGGTGATAGACCAGCTGATCCTATGTTCAAAGTAATTTTTAAACAGATTAATATTGTTTTGTAGATGCAATTATATTATACATGCATCGAGAGATACAATAACGTTCATTTTTTCCATTACACGCAGATTCCTCCCGGCGAATGCACAGCTCTTTGGCCTCGTTCTGAACACGAACAGAAAACTTTGAGAGCTAAAATTGTGGGAGAGCCTGAAACAACTGCACCACTCATCTACACCGAAAGTCATACAACTTTGCTAAAATTAGATAATAAGGTTTGTCTTTTGATACTAATTTTTTATTATATAATTTTGCATATACTATCAAAACTACTACCACGTTAAATACTTTTTTAACAGTATGGAGGAATCAATGTGGATGTACAAATAAGCGAAGGTGGAGTTTATATTTCTTTGTCCATTTATACTTATGGTAATGCTCCAGCGTTAATTATTAACCATACTTCTCATACTATCCAATTTTGGGAAAAGGGCTCATTGAACGTCAGGTATGCATTTATATTGAACGGTGGAGTATAATAGTATCGAATTATTTAATAAAACGATCATTATTTTCCAGATCTGTACAATCGTATAATAGAATGTTTTACACTTGGGAGAATCCCTCAGGACCAAAGAGGTTAGTGTGGGAGGATAACAATAAAAAGGAAATAGAAGACACTTTAAGAAAGGTAACAAATAAATTTTTATTATTATTCTTTCGGCTATCATGTATTAGAAAATCGATCCTTTAGGACACGTTAGGCGCTTTCCTGCTACCAGATTTGGAAGAAGAAGTATTTTATGTATCATTCTTGGATGGTACTCAACGAATACTTCTGTTCACGTCGAACATGAAAATTGCTGAAGACTGTCAATTAGCAGGCGATTTTGAAACTATAGAGCAAGAAATAACCATAAGTATCCACGGAGTTGGACTCTCACTTGTAAACAATGTAACGAGATCAGAATTGTTATATATGTGTGTAGCTAGGTAAATTATTATTATTATTATTATTATTATTATAGTACATATAATTAATGATTTAATTGTAGTAAATGCACTCAATGGTATTATCATTGTTTACAATATAGTTCTGGAATTATTTGGGAAGCCAGTAAATCTGCTGCTCATCGTTGGCGAGGTCTCAGCGCAAACGAAGTAAATGTCATAGAAGAAGGATATCAAAAATATCTGCGAGAGCTTCAAATAGGAAGAGATCCGTCGCAGAAAGTAATGCTCGAGCCAAAATTGGAGGTGAATAAAGTTATAAAGACAATCGCATAGAATAAAAGTTAAGTTTAATAAAATTCGATACAACAAAACGTTATTTTATAGATTGACTATATGAACATGGAAATGTTGAAACCGCATCGTAGACTTCTGCGGCGAACCTTTCAAACAGGTTTATGGTTACAGTATCGAACATCGGCACATCAAGTGCAATTGCATGCGAAGATCAATAGACTTCAAATTGATAATCAGCTCTCAGACTGTGTTTTCCCGGTCATATTAGCTCCAGTTCCACCTCCAAAAAGTGTCACCCAAAGCACCGGTAAGTTCTTCTTTCTAGTTAAATTCGAATTGTCCTTTCGTTAACTATTTTCCATGTGTATCCAACAGTAATGAAACCATTCGCTGAATTGAGTATGGTCAAGCGTCTATTAGAGCACAGTAGTGTTCAGCAATTCCGGTACTTTAAAGTTCTCGTACAAGAGTTTCATGTAAAAGTGGATATTGTATTTATTAATGCAATAATGGGATTGCTCGAGGCAAATGAAGCGAACGACGTAGAAGAAGTGGGTTGTAATTAAAATAATACCATATCAAATTAGGCCGACGTATTGTATAATTACTTTACGTATTATATTGGCATGTTTCAGGTTAAATTATTTAAAATCGACATGAAATTGGTCGACGAACCCTTAATGTATCACGTGAGTCTAATCACTACAGCAGAACAGAAAAATTTCTTCGATTTACTTCACTTCTCGCCGTTGAAGGTTTGCGTCCGATACTTTAGCGAAGCTTTTACTTAAACGAAGATTTTAAACTGCAATTTTTATACATTCTTTAGATACACATAAGTTTCTCGATGTCCGGTAGCAGTAGTGGACCGTCTGCAGTCCCTCAAGTATTAAATGTATTGCTACAGGGGATTGGTGTCACATTAACCGATATCAATGACATCGTTTTCAAGTAATTAATCTCCGATAGTTAAATACGATAGATAACTGTTTTTATTGACTGGATTTTCTTCATTTTCATAGATTGGCATATTTTGAAAGGGATTACACTTTCATGACCACTAAACAACTTATTTCCGAGGCACAGATGCATTATGTAGGCCAAGCAATTAAACAAGCGTACGTTCTTGTTTTGGGGCTTGATGTGATTGGCAATCCATACGGACTTGTGATTGGTACTGTGAAAGGTATCGAAGACTTATTTTATGAACCTTTCCAAGGCGCTATACAAGGTCCTGGAGAATTTGCGGAAGGTCTACTTCTTGGTGTCAGAAGTATGTTAGGTCATACTGTTGGTGGAATGGCCGGAGCTGTTTCAAAAATCACCGGCGCCATGGGTACATTTAAACTTTCTTACTAAATACCGCCGACACCTTATATTCTAGCTTCATTGCGCAACTATGTTATTTACGTACGTTAGGTAAAGGTCTAGCTGCTCTTACATTTGACAAGGATTATCAAAGAAAACGACAGGAACAGCTGAACAAGCAGCCTTCTAATTTGCCAGAAGGTCTTGCTCGAAGCGGTAAAGGTTTGGTAATGGTATGTGAAAACAAAGAATGGAAGTTAACTTGGTATTTCTTGAAAATGCGGAATGAGGAAGTTCATTATTAAAACTACATTAACAAACTAGGGGGTGGTTGATGGTGTAACCGGGGTCGTCATGAAACCTATATCAGGCGCTAAGGAAGAGGGGGTAGAAGGTTTCTTCAAAGGATTCGGTAAAGGTGTTGTTGGCCTTGTCACCAGACCAACTGCTGGTGTTATAGACTTTGCTAGCGGATCGCTTGGAGCAGTGAAACGGTATTATAGAAAATAATCAAATAATCTGTCGTATCAATTATGCGGTTATAACTGTAATTATATTTTAGAGCAACCGAATTAAATGAAGAAGTGAAGAGGACGAGGCCACCTAGATTCTTTCAGCCAGACAATTTGGTTAGGCCATATATAAGAGAAGAAGCTGAAGGACATAAGATTTTAACTGTATGTGCTTAATTTTTATAATCGTGTAATGATTCAGTCTCATATATAATTATTTCTGTAGGAATTAGAAAAAGGAAAATACGCGACCACTGATATCTATTTCTATCACGTTTATATTTCTAAAGATGTCGTATTACTCACCGACAAAAGGATAGCATACTTGGAACATTGTGATTTATTCGGTGGCTGGAAGGTTAGTATATTTCTCATGAGACTTTCAATGAAATATAAAATAAGTGAAATCGTGAATATAAATATAAAACGATCTTCTAGGTGCATTGGGCGTACACGTGGCAAGAAATTGGTGAATTGCCAAACTTAATTGATAGAGGTATTCAAATTTCTGTTAAGGATGGAAGCAAAAGAAAAGCGCTTGGGAAAATATTTGGCAGCGGAGATCAATCAAAAATAATTCTAATACAAGATTACACTGCAAGACAGGTTAGTGGTCGAAACATGATTAACTCTCGGACTTCGAATGCTCCTACACTGTCACCTTTTAGACAGAATTTTTTACGTTTACATAAAGTTGTATATCATGTACGCAACATAACATATATTCTACAATTGAATAAGTACGATTACAATCGTATAGTTGCATTCGCTGTTTGTGGATTAAATTAGAAGAAAAAGTATATAATTCTTTGGAAAAGTGTTTAACATGTTTCTTGTATCTTCCACAGCTTTTATATAATAAGATACAAGAGCAAATTAATCAATGCAGTTTATAATACTGGCAATGAAAAGGATAAAAGCAAATGACACATATAACGCATAATTAAATACTTAAATACAATTAATTATACTGATAGTGCCTGGCATTATAAACTTATATTAAGCTTTGCAAGCGAAAGTGCATAAATTCTATACACCGTAAAAGGTTTTTCTACAAATACAGATTACAAGACTGATATTAAATTGGGGTCAACCGAAATTACAGAAAAGTCAGTATGTAGCATTATTCTTATTATAATACGATTTTAATTGAAAATTTATATATTTGTATTATCGATTACTACCTTTTTTATCAAATAATATGCTGGTTTTAAATTCCTGTATATTATTTGTTTTACACAGCATGAAATCGTTGTTGCAGTATTCTTTATTGCTGAATGTACTACGAGCACGCAACAGAAGCGTACATACAATTCTTATGATGTATAATTTATACATACATACATACATACATGCATACATATACACACTCGTATACAAACATGCAGCATACATATACACATACATACATACATATGTACATACTTAAGAATGTAAACTTAAACGCACATGCCACGTTCGATTACACTTTTGTATGTACCTGTTTAAGTGTTTTATCATTACACATATACGTACAGAGTATTTCTAATTAAAATGTGCATCATCTTACATGATAGTTTTTCTTCGATATTGAATAATAAGTTTAAGTACTTCCTTGTACAGTACTATCTAGTATTTTATAGAATTTGTTACTTATTATTTGGTATACAGTATCGATCAGTCGTACCAGTAATTTATATCAGTCATATTTCCTACATTACGTATTGCGTACAAATATGTGTAGTAGTGTATATGTATATATATATATATAGAAATAATCTGTACGATTAATTGTTCTGAAATGCAAACGTGATCGATTATGTTTTCCATGGTTTATAAAATTAAAAATACGTTGTTATTAAAACAAGATGTAACTATATTATAATATATTATTTGTATAAATGAAATGTACTATGCAAAGATGATTAAAATACCTGTTGCTTTCTATTACTTGTTTTATATTCGACTTTCGTTACTTCGTCATTAAATTATTTCTGTATTATCACATTGTATTTGATGTATTCCAAATGATTGTGTTTTGATTTTATAATGCACTCACTTGTTCATTCATAAATGTTCTCATATTTTATATCTATATTCAGTTTTTATAGAAGGAAAATTTACAACGCAAGAAGCGATGTTACGATTTTATGTTCATTAACATAGTAAATTTCATATACACGTTTATTCGGTACTCCAAACGCAGTGCAATAACGTTGACTCAAATATTTAATAGTGTGTATTATCAGTTATCCGATGCAAGGAAATCAAGCAGTTCAGCAACTTATATCAGGCCCACCGCAATTACCATCTTTGTACAGCGGACAAAAAATTAAGACAGTGAGTAACAAAACACAGAGCAATTGGTACATATTACGCTAATTAATTTTATTATTACTATTAGGGACCATATACTGTTACTGTCACCGATGAAATGGTAGCACAAAGAGAAAGAGAAAACCAAGAATTATATAGAGCATGGCGTGAGCAACAACAAGGAGGAACGATGGGACCAGGTGGAGATGCATCCAATTATGTAGGAGACTTTAAACAGGAAGAAGTGAGAAGAAGCTTCATTAGAAAAGTCTTTCTAATACTAACGCTTCAGTTGATATTCACCACGTCCGTTATAGCAATTTTTCTTTTTGTGTCAGTATTACAAATTAATAACATTATAGTAACATTGTTTTCAATAATCCATCTAACAGTTGTTTTACTCATGTTTCAGCGATGCTGCAAAAAAGTTCATGATACTATATTGGTGGTTATGGATTATAGCCTTGTAGGTGAATTAGTTTCCGACTATAACGAATTTTCAATCAATCAATCAAATCAATTACTATATTATTTATTATTTCTTTCAGTATATGCTTTACTATTTCTTATTGCGCCGTATCTTGCTCTGTACGTGCTAGACGCACAACGCCTTGTAATTATATACTGTTATGCAAATTGGTAAGATAAATAATGATATTGATTGAATCGATCATTATATGAGAAGGAGAGGAAGAAGCATTAAATGTTATAATTTGCAGACAATAGCCCTTTCATATTTAGCTGCATTTGCGTCTGTCTCATACGAGACTGAAATTGTCTTGATGGCATTAGGTATGACATCAATGATGGCATTTGGAATTGGTCTTTTAGCAACATGTTTGAAGGTATTTTTAATATTACAAGGATCAAAGAGAACTACATTATTTTATACGACCTAACAATGTTACAGTTTGATTTAACTATGAGGACAGGACTCATGATGATTGCTGGATTGGCTTCTATACTTGGCATTACTGTAATGATGATAATACTAATTTTTACATATATTAAAGTATTACACGTAATCATTTCTGTTATAGGAATGATCATGTTGTCAATGGTTAATATGAAAGAAATATTTACTTCTTATATATATATTTTACTCTAACAGTGAGAGATAACATTTTTTTACTTTATACATTTTAGTATCTGTATTTTGATGTGCAAACAATTATGGGTGGACGAAGGATAGAGATACATCCCGATGAAGTTGTATTTGCAACAGTTCAAATTTACGTGGACATAGTGCTGTTGTACCAATATATTTTAATGTTCATGGGTTTAATGCATGATCAATGAGAATAACGGATGGCGATAATGATTCTACTATTTCATATATGATATTTCTTATTTTTATTATTATCTATGAAATTAACATACATGGTAATAAAAATGATTGTTAACAAAAACATGGAATATGATTTACATTTATTTATATCATAATTTACCATCCCCTTGGAAAGTGCCTTCAACGGTACCAATAAGTACCGTAGTTTGAAATTTCTCCATCGATAAGAAACAATTCTGCGTATTAAATCTGTAGGAGATTGAGTGTTTCCTCTGTAGGTGGCTCCACTCGATTATTGCATTATTTCTTTACCTATGAAGGGAAAATTCGATTGTCACGACCTCTTGACAGTCGGTGTTCATTGTAATCGCGCATTCTGCAACAAGTTGCGGTCTGTCAGAGGCGTGTCAAATCCATCGGAGAAGCAGACGGCATTGGTTTCAAAGAAATAAATAATTTTTCTGTTATTCGATACGTAATTTCTCGGAAAAGTTCAATTGTTTCAATATTTTCTGTAATTGATTAAAAACATTTCATTTTCGACTGTTTGTCTATATTTAATTTAATAACACGCGAATCTGTTTCGAATAAAGTTATCACAGAAATTAATCTTTTTGATCATGAAAGATAGTTTATTCGAGTATTTTACATTATTATAATTGATATGTTAAAAGGTTTTCTATTTACTAGACAATAATCGGTTACTCTAGAATGAAGTGAAAGTTTATTTAATCGACTTTTAGGATAAGTAACTCAAGGCCGATCGTCATAGTTCAAATGAACTTTAACGCGGTTGATAGAAGTACTAGTAGATTAAAAGAAATCAAGATAGCCAGTCTATTTGTAGATAACTCGATATAATTTCGGAAATATTATTCTTCAGTGGTCACTTCTATAGAAATAGAATGGGTGTTAATAATTGTAAAGGACTTGCTCCAGGGAGTTCAAGGATCATACCAAGAAAATCATCGAAAACAGGTTTAAATTATTTCTTCTTTTTACTAATAGAAATACATATATAGAATCAATATAAAATCAACGATAAGTACGCATGTACCTAATGCAATGCGTTTATAGACCGTGGCTATTGTGGCGCTAGATTCTATTATAAAATTTCACAATTACAACTTTTTCTGTTTATAGAAGCTTTTTTATTGAATCATATGGAAATAATATTGAAGAAATTTCATACAATTTGAAAACACGTAATTACAGTAGAAAATTGCATCGATCTTTATTACGAAATATTACGAGTATTTCGACCGATTGATTTTCCCATTACTAACCGATGATTCAGAGCGTGACGCGATAGAAATCTTTCCTGTTTATTACTTTTATCTTTATCCTTGTTTACTAAGCAACTGGCAAAATACCGACAATGTTGTAAGAGTATGTCCAACATCCATACATGTATGGAAAGATGGGTTGCGTTCTAACTTGCATATGTTTCTCTGTATACGTGTACATGTACATGTATGCCTATGTACGTTTCTACGTGTGTAACTTACCTACAATGCCGTGTACCAGTTCCTCCCAAAACAGTAGATTTTCCTTAAAGAAAACTCAATGCTAGATCTAAAAAACTTGGCCGACTTCGATTAAATGGAAACTTGTAGTAACAAGACGATTAATGGTATAATGATTCAACGCAAGGCAACGATATGTGCTCGTATGCTGCGAAACATTTGACACGATCAGTGTACAGTACGATCTGTCACCTTCGTTCGAAAATACATCAAACGAAAATGTCAGAATTCAAATCCGAAAGAAAGTCTTATATTTGCAGTGAGTGTAACAAACCGAAAGAAGATATTAGATGGTCGTGTAATAATTTAAAATGTTGTTGTAGTTGTGAGTTGTGACTCCTCGTTCGTATGCCCGCGATGTCGTTACCGATATATCTATATAATAAAGTCATTATCTAACTACTAATATTCCACATATTTAGTAACCGATCACTAAACATGTATATTCGTGTCAATCTATAATCAGAACAATGTATATTCATTGTAGGTAAACCAGAAAAGTACGATTACATCGAAGATGTGGTGTGCAAGGAATCGGATATCAAGGAAAATGAAATGAAATTGTTACCTCTCGGAGATGCTGGTGATAAAATCTTGTTGATTAAACAGAAGGGCGAGTTGCATGCTATAGGTACAAAGTGTACACACTACGGAGCTCTCCTTCATACGGGAGCATTAGGGGATGGAAGAGTAAGGTGTCCATGGCACGGTGCATGTTTCAACATTAAAACAGGGGATATAGAAGATTATCCAGGCCTAGATTCTTTGCCATGTTACAAAGTATTCTAATAATTCTTATACGACGATAATTCTTTATAGATAATGCTATTGTAAGCGTGTCATTACAATGCACTTCATTCGATGAAACAGGTGAACGTGGACGACAGTGGACTCGTACGCGTCAAAGCTGACCGTAAAGAGCTAGGTCTAAATAGACGTGTAAAGAAAATGTGCACACAAGACAAGAATAATCAAACTACCGTTGTAATTGTTGGAGGAGGACCAGCTGGTGCAACTTGTGCCGAATCTTTACGACAAGAGGACTTTACAGGAAATATAATCATGGTCTGTAAAGAGAATGTAGTTCCATACGACAGAGTGAAGGTATCCAAAGTTTTGGATTTCGACGTTGAACAAGCAGCTTTAAGGCCACAATCGTTTTACAAGAACCATAATATTGAGATTAAACTGGGCATAGAAGCTACAGGTAACAACCCCGTAAGAAGTCGTTCGATTCGATTCATTTATAAATTATTACTTGTTGCAGGTTTGAACACGAGCGAAAATATAGTCCACTTAAGTAACAATGAAAAACTCGCATATAATTACTTATTTATTTGCACTGGAAGCAAACCCAGGATACCTGATATACCCGGTGTTAATTTATCCAATATTTATGCGTTACGAGATTATACCGATTCCGGTGCCATACAATCGCAACTGTCGGTGAAAAAACACGTTGTAATACTTGGATTAGGATTTATTGGCATGGAAGCAGCTGCTTATTGCGTGGGTAAATCCGCGTCAGTGACTATAATAGGAAGAGGTGCAGCCCCTCTACAAGCAGTTTTTGGTACAACGATTGGTAACAGGGTTAAAGAAGAATTCGAAGGAAAAGGTACTCTTTTCTGCCTTTTCTATTTATATAAGAAACACTGTACTAAATTAAATTGAGAACAATCGATCATTCCGTTGAAGGTATTAAGTTTCTGTTTGGGAATAATATTACACAGTTCATTGCAAAAGCGGATGAGAAAAATGATGTAGGTTCAGTTCTGCTTACCGATGGTACAGTACTTCCAGCTGATATAGTTATTATCGGAATTGGGTGTACGTTTTATACCGATTGGATAAAAGATTCTTCCATCCGAATGTTAGAAGACGGTAGCATAATGGTCGATAAGGTGCAGCATATTCACAGAAAAGTGTTAATTCTCAGGATGGTAATTGTCAAATAATCAATGTACCCTATTTATTTGTAGCATTTAAGAACAAACGTGGAAAATATATACGCGGGCGGTGACATCGCGTATGCACCATTGTTTGGTTCTGATGCCATTTCGGCCGCAGTGGGTCACTACCCCTTAGCACATTACCATGGGAAAATAGCAGCATTAAATATATGTGATAAAAATGTACCATTAAATACGATTCCGTTCTTCTGGACAACTTTATTTGGCAAAAGTTATCGGTATGCAGGTATGTACGTTCGTTATTCTTTCGATAAACAGAAATTAATGAATTCGATGTCGAAACGCTAAATAATCGTGGGAACTTGTACTACAAGTGTTATACTTGCAGGGTATGGAAAGCCAGACAAAATAAAGATTTATGGTTCTTTAGAAAAATTGGAATTTTTTGCATATTACATTAAAGATGGTAAAGTTATTGGAATGAGTAGCGTAGGAGCAGACCCTGTTGTCGCAGATTTTGCAAATTTCTTACACGAAGGAAAATCATTAACAGAGACAATAATTAATAAAAATCCACTTGGTTGGATAAGAAACAAACCCAAGGATTTAGTTGAACGCTTCCAAAACGAAATTACAACAGATCCATAAATAAATGGATGCTGGTAAAAAAAAAAGAAAGAAAGTCGTGTACTTATGTCGTTAATAGACTAGTTCTAGTCTTTGGACATTCTTTGATATTGCATTTTGAAATGTATTTTCAGTATTATATACTTTGATTTGTTATCGTGAAATAAAATGATGATTTTTTAAATAATTTTCCTCAAATTCATCAACTTTATGACCAGAGAATATTAAAATATGTTGTGTAACCCGAAGAATAATATACGATTGTTGATATTTCAAATTCGACACGGATGAGATACATTTAATTACAATGAAACAAACTAGATATTATCTATTAAATATGAATAAAATATACATTAGTCCCAAGCTTCGTTCTGCACATAATAATTTAATCGATCCTTGGTAGTAATTCGTCTGTTGAATCTTGAATTCTTTTCTTCTTGTTGATCCTTTAGCACTTTTTCGAATCTCGCTCGTTTAAATTCTTTCATGTGACCATGGGATTGTTCGATAGTGAGATAAGGATGCCTTAACAATAGCATATTACGTTCTTCTCTATCGAGATCCCGTTTAAAGCACATCATATCGTAGTAGGATGGTTCCATCTCTTTACGGTGTTTCCTGTATGTACGGAATGCACGTGTGTACCATTAACTCTGCTATTCACGAAATCCATTTAATTTATGTACAAATTCTTTAATAAAAACAACGAAAGCTTGCATAAGACATTCATAGAGTATTCGGCAAGCATGGTGAACGAGGTTAAGTTATTATTCATTTCAGCGACTGACACAACTTTGCGAGGAATGATTGTACGTACCCTCTAAACCGATAAGGGATTTTATGAACGTATATTTTATAGAGTTGATTAGAAAGTATTCCCGTGATACGCATGTTAATCGTAGGTTCTTTTCTCGATTCAACGGCACTTGGACGGCTGTACGGTAACTTGTTATTTCTTCGAAGAAGGAAATGATAAAACGCGCGAGCAGGTAAACAATGATTACCGATCTGGAAATTCACGCGGAGAGACAGTGGCGCCATCCGCGGCAGAATGCTCAAGCTGCTAGACGAATGTTATCGATGCGAAGTGTTCGTATGTTCACGCACAGATGGCGCTACAGTCGCTCCTCTGACTTTCCACATCGGTAACACTTGTCTACCAGTTTGGGCGTTTCGCCACGAGTGGCGCCACCATCCGTCCCTCCGATTTTCCACATCGGTAACATTCGTCTACCGGTTTGAGGGTTTCGCCACGGATGGCGCCACCGATCGTGAAAAGGAAGGCGGGATTTTTAAAATTGATCATCTCGACGGCTTTTTAATATTAAATTAGACACGACTATTCTCCGTTATTAATGAGATAATTATTAAATATGAGATATTTGACAATGAACAATCAGCGGTAACATTTAGATTCGTTAGACGAGGAAAACTTCCAACTTTGTCCCGAACTCTAAAAAGGAAGAAAAAGAAAAGGTCCCAGGAATGATCCCAGCAATAATCGTTCTTACCAAGAGATTCATAGGCGTACAATCTAACGCGTAAGGTGTCGACGATGCAGCGTAACGAACCGACACTCGTCGAGGGATCGGATAAAGTGACGGGGGTATAAACTCGGGTGTCCATGAAAGAATCGATCTATTTTATAGCATCTCAAATTCAAGACAAAAAAGAAAAGGTGATTCTTATAATTAATAACAAACACGTTGTCAAATTACGAAGGAGGTTCACGCATTCGGTTCCCGCGATAAGACGCGAGACTATTTTGGTTTTCGTGGCCACTGCTTCCGCATCTCGCGCCGTTTATCCGCCTGTCTAGCCGTCTCTCTACCACCGGCGTGTTTCCGCCGTCGAGTCACGAGTGCTTCTCCTCGTTTGCCATTGAGAAATCGGTCGACGAAAAAGACTCGGGTGAAGAAGAAGAAGAAGAAGAAGAAGAAGAGAGAGAGAGTAGACGAAATAGAAAATTTGCCGATAGATTTTCGTTGGTGTTCGTCGAAATGTTGGACGAGTGGTGCATCCACGCGGGGTACGGCAGACAGATCGGCTAGACAGGCGGATGAACGAATCGTTCGAACAAATGATGGACTGTGTATGCTATCTCAAAGCTGTGGCTGGCTTTCTCCTAAATCTCACGGTGTACGCGCAACAAATTCCTCTTCCACTTTCCCCTGTTTGAAATATAAATCGCATTTGAAATCCATTCTGCTTCGACACCCCTCATCAACCCCTCGATCGGATCGGATCGGATCGGAACGGATCGGATCGGATCGGATCGGATCGGACCGCATTCGATCACGTCGAATCGCATATAATCGTTCCCGAGCGCGCGCTTGCGCCGCGTCGCGTCGAACAACAAATACGAATACGAATACGAATACAAATACGAGTACGAGTACGAATACGAATATCTACGAATACATTTCGTACTTCTTTAAATCGGGGAGAAGTTGTTGGGTGCCAGACTCGCTCCGCTCTTTCCGCTAAAGGTTTTCATACAAAATAATTAGAAAAATGTACAAAAATTCATAAAAATAGTAATAGTTACACAGTACAAATTACATCTGGGTAATTAGAGTAGTGTGATCGAGAAACGAGCTTGAAAAATTACGATTCCCTACTACTGTTACACGTGTTTATCTCCTTCCCGGTATGCGCGCGTTTCTCTGTTCCTTTCCGTGTCGCGTTTGTCGGTCCTCCCCGGCGTTTCCCTCTCGTCCTCTCGAGCGACCTCGGCCAACGAGGGGGAGGCGCCGAGCGATATTTCCCGCGACCGTCGCACACGCGCAGCGAGACAGACGGATGCCGATAAGCCGAAACTCGTCTCCGTCCCCTGCCCCGTTTCTCCCTCCCGTTCCTCGTGTTCGCCGAATTCTCGTTTGCGACAGAGATCGCGTTGCGCGGATCGCGTACCACCGATACCGGTACGAAATTACATCGAAGATCGTTGCTGTCGTTATCGATAGAATAATTCGGCGTACCGACGCGAGGCTCTAACGGTATCTACGATACGAGAAGAAGGGTCCGCGGAAGGTATACGTGTGGTTCGTCGACGTCTCTATCGTTCGCGGTACGAATTATTGTATTAACGATAACGATAACGATAACGGCAACGGCAACGGTAACGGTAACGGTAACGATAACGATAACGATAACGAGACCCTCGCGTCCTGCATCCGCCAACCGGGGGGAGCGTCGCCGACGTTGTTGCCTCCGAGCGGAACAGAAAAATGCGTTCACCTTCGAACGCGAACGATATAAGAGTGAACGATCAAAATGCGAGCACAGCAGAGCGCGTACGCCTCTTCCGCGTGGCATCGCGCGCGCATTCCCGTTCGCTGAACGCGATCTTAATTTTACTAATGCCACACAGTACATAGCCACGGATCGCGCTGTCGTTCGCAACACTCTCCGCTAACGTCGAGGGAGTCGGCGGACGAATCCGCACTCGTTTCGATCGAGAAACAACGGTTCTACTTGTCGCTAAAGTTCCATCGATCCTTCGCCCCGCCTCGGCCCGCCTCGTCCCCCTCGCGACGATCGTTCCGAATCGCCGGGAAAAGCGGTCGGCTCGTTCGAGACGACGAACGGGCCAAGGCGGAGACGAGAATGAACCGGTGTCGAGAGGTTTCGCTCGAAACTCGAGAAAACCGAGCGATCCAACACGGTCGACGGTTGGTCCGATGAGTCGCGGTGACGTTCGATCGGCCACGGTGCAAAACGGAGGAAAACTCGCGCCCGGACCCGGCACGGATTCGATCGAACACCGCCGACGCGTCGTCGTCCAGCGGTAGTCTAATTTCCCGATAATTTCGCAACAATTCGTTTCCCAATGGTTCCCGCGATGGTCTCGCGGCTGCGAACGATGCAGACAAGTGGAAGATTATCCCTTTCGTTTCTCGATTCCCCCTGCCAATAATCACCGTCGACGTTCCCGTCTCGTCGTACGCACGCGACACCGTCCATTAAATGTACACCTACAACGATATTCTGCGACCAAAAAAATAAACTCTATCGTGCGTGTTATTGGCTAATTAAGCTAGAATTACCGATCGCAGCTCGGTTACGATCGATAAAGAAGTAGTAAGTATCGCGCGGCCGTGCGATCGCGCGTGTCTTTCTCCCTAGACTCTCTCTCGGCCCTCTTCCTGGCGCGTATCCGCGGCCGTTGATCCGAACGGGATCCTCCCGAAGGATGCTCGAGGAGGGAGAGAAAAGTTACGCGTCGATCGTTCGGTTTCTTTTCCTCGCGGCCGCTCCCTTTTAATTCGACTAATTTCCAATAAATCCGCGAGATCTCCGGCCCGAGCGTTCGCCCCCGGACCGACACCCGCGCGAAAAGAACCGTTCTTACTTTCTCATTGTTCGCTCGTTCGTCTGCTCGGCTCTCCGCCGTCGCAACTTTCGCCGCTTCGCAGTTCCGCCCTATCGTGTCACTCGTTCGTCCTTCCATCCGCGCGTTCGTTCGCTCGCTCGCTCGTCCAGTCGCTCTCGTCCGTTCTTTGTTCTCCCCTGGCCGCCACCCGCTTTTCGCCCGTTCCTCGCCGTCGTCGACTCGGAGGATCGACGACGGCTGCTCGACTCTCAGGTGGGTCGCGAATCATGGCTCTCGCGGCAGATTAAAATTCCAAAGCTCGTCCGCTACGTCATATTTTTTCTCCGGTTTTCCTTCGACGCGGAGACTTTTATACAAACAACGAAATAATGAAACATTCCTCAAAAAGTTGCAACAGTTTCCTCGAGAATCGTCGGATGTAGAAGATACAAAAAGTTTGATTGTCCCAGCTTTGAAATTCTATTCTTTCCCTTCATCCTCGCGCCCCCGACGAACAGTGTTTCCGAGAATCCGCGGCATAATTTTCCCCGTCATGCGTGTACGACAAAACGATGGTCGACAGGAGCCAACGATATGACCGTTTCTTAAATGTAAACGGTAGCGCCGAAGATTGATACTTGCTACGTTACAGAGTAGAAGTAGAAGTGGAAGCAAAAGTGGAGGCGAAAGTAAGAGTGAAAGTAAAGGTAAAAGTAAAGGTAAAAGTGAGTAAAAGTAAAAGTAAGAGTGAGAGTGAGAGTGAGAGTGAGAGTGAGAGTAAGAGTGAGAGTAAAAGAGAAAGTAAACGTTAGGAGCAGTAGGATTAACAAAAGTAGTTGTTCGGAAGTAGCTGGTTTGAAATTGTTTGCAGGGCTCTCTAAGCCACTTGCGCGCGAGCTAATTACGGTCGAAATCGACAGGCGTAAAGTTCTAAATTCGTCTCGATGGAAAAAGAAGTTGAACAAAGTACGAATCGGCTGGCTATAAACAGCCGATTCTCGTCTATCGACATCAGAAGCAAAGACTCAGCGTGTGCGCGAATACTCGTTTGCCAGGTATGCGTTGCTCGATGCTCGTACTAATTGGAAATCAAGTATCGTTGCTTCTGTCGTCTCGTTTCAAGTTGTATACCCATAACAGAGGTTGCACCGTCACGCGTGAGAACGCAAACGTTAAAGAGGCAAACGCAAAAGTTCCTGCGCATACGTTACATTCGCTAGGTCGTATAAAGAGGATATAAAAAGTCGTCCATCCGGAATATAATGCGTCCTTTAAACTCGTCAACCGATTCTTATCTTTACGCTACGATTGAATTCACGCGAACGGGTCGGTCGGCTTACTTTTTTGTCCGTTTTCCCGTCGGTTCGTCGATCAACAACGACGAGAAAGAAAGTGTAAAAATCTAGCCAGACGCGTAAGAAAAATATCTGGACGTAGGAATACCGTCGTTCTCCGTTTCGCGTCGCGGGTCGCTCCGATCTGGAATCCTCCGATGCTTGGTCTCGACGCGCGTCGCCTTCGAGCGTCGCGCGGAAGCTCGAGAGTATTGTCTTTGGCTGGAATTTTGGGTGCTTGTTTCATCGAGACTCGTAGACGGAAAAGCCAAAGAGCGTCTCTGCGTCGCGTCCTGTCGCGTCTGTGGGCTTCGGCACAGGTTTCCCAAGGAAGCTTTACACCTCGACTGGCTCTCGCACTCCGTTTCTCTGTCACGCACACGCACACACGCGCACTCTCTCTCTCTCTATCTCTCTATCTCTCTCTCTTTCTGTTTGCATTCGAATCTGTATCTGTGTCCGCCTCTCTCGGTTTCTCCGTTGCGTCGATTTCAGTGGTCCAGGTTCGGTGACTCGCACCCGGACACCGGCGAATCGTTAGAAAATACGCGCCGGGTGGAATTCCCGTGCACTCGATCATTAGAGGAGAAACGTTTGATCTAGAGTCCTTTCGACGGAAGAAATGTCGCATAAATAGTATTACTTCGACGTACTATAAACACTACACTAGCACGATAATGCGGTATTTAAAAGTAGTTTACGTATCCTTAGACGATAATCTGAATCGCGGATAAAGAGAAAAATGTCCTTTTAAAAACGCTACTCGAAATCGCCGTAAAGTCGGAGTAATATACGAACGCGAGAATCGTCGCGAGTTGTGTTTCGACGGGTGAACGCGATATAATTCGTGGCTGCGCGTTCGCTCGATTTTCATTGAAATACCCTATGCAACGATTTAAACGTACGCGCGTACGCGCGCCTATGCGTTGTTGTACTCCTACGTGAATTCCGGTTATTCGTTAGTTCGTGATCAAAGTCAAGGGGGAGACATCTAATTGCGTGTATTGAGATGCTGGTATATTCGTATATACGTATATGCACGCGCTTACGCGTTTTTATGTATGTGTGTATAAATTCGAATCACGCTCGAGAAAACTACCAACATGTCCATCGATCGTTACAACCTCGATCTCCCGTTTTATACGTTTAATAAAATAGAAATTGCACGAGTATAATATATCTGAGAGGTACAATAAAAATCGGTTACTTGAAAATTCTTCTAAATCGATTGCTCGAGTCTCGGAGAGCGACGCGTGTCGGCTGTTTCCTCTCGCGCCTGCCGCCGCCGTGCGTTCCACAGGTTCTCACTCTCTCTCTCTCTCTCTCTCTCTCTCTCACTCTCTCTCTCTCTCTCTCTCTCTCTCTGTTGCATTTCGTTTGGTCGTTTCGTACCTTTCTCGTCGACGTCGGAACCAACGACGCGACAAGGTATGCATGCGCGTTGCTTCCTTCCCGAACAGAGTGACGCGCGCGGAGCCGCCGAAAGCGTACCGAAACGAACTCGCTCGATCGCGAGCGCGCGCGCGCGCGCGCGCAGCCGGACCACACGTATACAGATATATATATATATTTATATATTTATTTGTATATTTATATATTTATATATTTATATATTTATATATTTATATGTAGCACGCACGAGAAATGCCGAATGCTTCCTCCGTTAAAGAGTTTCGCGCATCGGATCGAACAGCCGGAAAACTGGACCGACGACAACGACAGAGCTATCACTTCCTTCCGTTTCGAGTGTCAAGTTTCAAGTTCCGTTTCAGGCTCCCTTTCAGGCTTCCCTCCCATTCTCGGCGGTGTGTTCGCGATCGAATCGATTCGACGATAATCGTTCGAAGCTCTCCGAGTGAAAACGCGAACGCGACGCGTTTGAGGCGGCTTCGTCGAATGTTGACGAGTTCGGGATATTTCCCGCTCCGCGCTGCTCGGAGTCGTTTTGGACGTTAGTTGCCGTTGACGCGCGTTCGCCATGTAAATCATATATGTACGACGGTAGAAACGATGAATCGACACAATTTACCAAAGATGGCGAGAAGAAGGTGAGCGACTGCGGCTGTTATTGCTCCGATCGCGTGTACGGTCGGCTACTTAAAGTTACGTTAAGCGTAGTGTGTGCAATTTCTCCGAACCGTTTACGCCGGAACGACGTTCCGTGAAATTCGGCACGACCGATTCGCGCGCCGACCAGTCTGTCCCTTAATACTGTTTAATACGGCGAGAGATAAACGCGCCTCCATCGTTCGGAGGTCGCATCGATCGTGGATCGACGAAACCCCGTTACACTCGCACACGCGAAACACACACGCGCACCGTTTCGAACGATCCGGGGGATACGGGGGCGAACGCGAGAAAGGAATCGAGGGGAACCGAGAGGGATCCGGGGACACGATCGATCGGTGTTCATCTCCGAGCGGAGGTCGCGCGGCGGCACGCGTTGGACACTGGGAAGAGAGGGATATTCGTGTGCGAACGGTCAATAAAAATAAGAAAACGAAATCAGTGATCTATGCGTAATCTGCATTTAACTAAAATACGAAAGAAAACTCGTTAACAAAACAGAAAAGAAATTGCTAAACGAAACAGAGGAAACCAAGTGCGGTGTACGTCGCTGCGGTCGAATACAGTTACAAAATACTTGAAACTTTCCTAAAGCGATCTCCAGGCGAATCATAACGTACCCTTATCGTTATCGGCGTTAGTAGAAACGAATCTAGAAATAAAAATCACGATACAACTATACAATATAAAACGATACAACGATACAACGATACAACGATATAACGGTACAAAGATACAACGATACAACGATACAACGATAAGACTCGCGGTGCGCGATTAAACGCGAACGCCGTTGGGTTACGGATGAACGTAGAAACAACGTAGAAAAAGGATCTTTCGAATTGCGTAAACAGTCTCTAAATTAATAGTAGGACGTTTAAAATCGTATCGATACCCATCGGTTCTCGTGAAAATTCAAGGCTCGAAGATACGAATAAAGTTCTTTCATACGAAACGAAAGTAAACCGTGTACGTTCTCTCGTTCGTCTCTCAACTTCCGTGCAACTTTCGTGATTCGAGGATTGACTAGTTATAATCTTGCTCTTGTATCTCCTTATATCTTCCTCCATCTCTATTCTTTCTTTTTTTTCCTCGTGTTTTCAGTACTTTTTCTTATTAAGAAAGGACTTCTGTCGATATTCAAGACGCGACTGTCAACGATTTATTTACAAGACGCGCGACGAGTGTAACGTGGTCGTCGTCGTCGTGTTCGTCGCCGTCTCGTCTCTCTCTCTCCGCGAACATATAGTCCGCCCACGTGTTTATACGTGTGCGCGTCTCACCGTCGCTGTCGTCGTACATCGAGGTCGCACGCACGCACGCACGCACGCACGCACGCACGCACACACACACGCACAGGTTTTCGATACAGCGAATTCTGAAAACAAGTGGTGTTCACGAGAGATTGAAATGCAATGTAAAAAGGAGGTAAAATCGCGTCTTGCGTAAGACAGATGTCGTGTTCGTTCGCCATTTCACCCAGAGGTGGGCAGAATATATATATATATACATATATATATATATATATATAGACTACCGTTACAGTATAAAAAAATAAAAATGGTCGTTCGAACGAGTTTCGCAAAAATTTGCTTTAATAGAAAATTATATCTTTCGAGTAAGAAAACCTCGCAGTTTGGTAACTTCAAGTTAGGACTTAAGTTGCACTTGTAAGTTTTCTCTAATTGCATTATCGTTTATATTACAAAATCATAGAAATTTGCGTTCACAATTATACGCTAGGACAAAAGTGAATACCTTAAGTAATAGTTATTAGTAACAAGATGGGGGGGGGGGGTGGTGGTGGTGGTGGTGGTGTGTGTGGTTCTAAGATAACTTACAAATAGAAACGGCGAAATTTTTACAATAAAAACAAACGTCGACGTATAAATGTACGTAAAAAGATGCGTAGAAATTCGAAACGACATTCAAAAAATTCACTTTCGTCGGTGTATCGCTACGATAACTTTCATTCCAGCTTTTCGTCTTTCGTGTCCCCTTTTTTTCCACATTTTCCGCTTAATTTTCTGTCTTTTTCGTGTTACATATTCTAAGAGACGTTTACTGTTCTCGTAAAAATTTCCACAAAACAAAAGCAGTCAGACTTTCTACTTCTACGTAAAAAAAAAGCGCATGCACTGTGCCCGCCTCTGGGATGCACATAGCCCTGTACTTTTATCTCGGTCCTTCGCGCACACTCTCTCTATCTCTCTCTCTCTCTCTCACACACACAGGCACACACACACTCTGCACCGATTCGCCGAACGATTCACACTTTTCCCTATACGCGCACAGAAGCATTCCCTTTCTCTCCGTCCCTATCACACGACACAAACGTACGTGCTCGCCCTTTTTCCCTTTCACCAAGGTTTCTCCGGGTTTCCCCTTCGCCCGTTCTCCACTTTCCCATTTCCCGTTCTCGAACGATCCCTCGGCAGTTTTCTGCATTTCTCGTTTCTATGTTCTCTTGCGCGTACGTAAAGACTACTTTTCGTTTTCATGCTCTCGTTAAAAAAATAAAAAAATATCTTCTTTCCTTTGTTCTCGTGACCCGCCTTACGACGGATCGCGAATTCGACCGTTCCCTTCTCGTCGCGCGATCTCGTCGTCTGACTGTGTTGCTTTCAATTTTCTTCGTTCTGTCGTTCGTTTGCTTTCTTTTCGTCCGGTAAGAACATTGCACGACTCCCAGCTCCGGTTTATACTGTCTTATAGGCTTATCGCGTCTTACGGTTTACGCTCTAAGTGTTTCCGTGAAACATATACACATGTACATACATTAAGTTTACCGCTGTACCAGATTTACATTAAACGTACCTAAGCTAGCTTTAGTCGCACGGCCAGTAAACGCGGGCCCAGTGTGGATTGACCTCGCTCGATGTACTGATTCATTGATCGCGGATCGATTCGGATCGTTGACCGCTACGAACGACGGAAAGTACACGGTGTGTTGTGTACCCGTCCTATCCGTTATCGCGGCCAGTGCCTCGCGACGGTAATGCGATCGAACGATGTCGTGTCGGAATCGTCGGCTACCTGTCACCGTACCACGGCCAACGACGCGGCATCGCACGCACCATTTGCGACTCGCGGATCAAACTCACTTCGAGGCAACGAACGAAAACTCACTGGCTCTCGCCTGCCGCGAATTCCTCTCCGGAGGATCCGGCAACTCGCGCGATACTTTCTCTACGCTTGTTCGCATAGACAAGCACGGAAAAGGAAGGCGGCGCACGCGCGCCTCTTCGACGCTCTCGGCACGATTGCCGTGGTCGCGTGATTTCCCGTTCACTTGTGCTTCCCACCCGTCATTCTCTCTCTCTCTCTCTCTCTCTCTCGTTCTTAGCACGCGTGTACCAACGCGTCTTTGTCTGCGCGACTATAGATATTCGACTGTTTCTTTGGTACATGGAAATACATCGTACATCGTTCGGAATCTTCGCGAATTAGAATAGTTGCAATAGCTGTAACGATGCTGCCGGTGGTAGTGGTGATGCGGTGAGGCCGGTAGTAGTGGTAATAAGTAGTGGCGGTAGCAGTTTTTAGTAGTAACAGTGATAATAGAAGAAAAACAAACGAGTAGTAGTAACGTTGATAATGATAATGATAATAACAACAATAATAGTAATCAAAATAGTAGTAATAGTAGCGGTAAGAGTAGAAGTGATTATAATAGAAATAATAATAATAATAATAAGAATAATAATAGTAGTAGTAGTAGTAATAATAGCAGCAACGATAATAGTACTATTAGTTGTAGTAAAAATAAGAATAATCAAAGTGTTAAATATTAATAACGGGCTGGAATATTACAAACTAATAGTAAATATTGTAGCGAGATTACAAGTATAGGTTGTAGCGAATATCAGGAAGTTTGCGGTCTATAGGAATTCTCTGGACAAAAGAAATTGGCTCGGCGATGGAGGAAATCTGGTTAGCGTGCGTTACGGCGACAACAGCATGCTCGAATGAAAATCTATGAAAAGAAAACACCGAAGAGATCACCGAAATCGTGCTCGACACGAGCACGGCAATCGACGAGAGTTCCCGCTGTCTCGATTCGCCTCGATTCGCCTCGATTCCTTTCGTTTCGTCTCGTCTCGTTCAGTTTCACCCTTTTTTCTCGTCCGCGACAAACCCCGACCGTCCTCGCCTCTCGGCGCTGGTCGTACAACAAAAACGAAACTGAACAGGAAACACGATATGAAATGTCGAGAAAACAAGGTACACCGAACAGTGAAAAAGAAAGTTGGATAACCATCGAGACGTTCGAGCAGCAGTGTTGGTTAGGTAGAATCCACACTCGCGAATCGGGAATCGAGGAATCGCGCTTCTTCCTCGCGTCCTTCCTTCCCCAGCTTTACCCCTCGAGTCGTTCGTACCCCGGCGAGAGGTCTTTTTCACCGGGACCGAGATACGTCACCGACGACGACCCCGACGACCTCGAGCAGCTCGACCACCTCGAAAACGGCGAGCGTCGTGCCAGTCGCGGAGGCGGTGGTCGCCGCGGTCACGGAACCGCGCTGCGACCGCAACCGAGACTCGCGACGAGAATGGACGTCGCGCCGATCGATCTCGGGATATATCCAATTTCTCCGATCGGACGACTTTTCCAAAAGCGCAAGTTTCGTCGGCGTGGTCGTCGACGAGGATATCGTCTCGTTCGAGGCAAAGCTGGAGGTTCGTTTCCGATCGTTCGAAATGCATCGCCGCCCGACGTCGCCATTGATACGGCGACTGTTCGCCGTTGAACCGTTCCAGCTATCTCGCTTCGTACTCTTCCTTCGGCCTGTTCGCGCACACGACACTCCCAATCGCATCTAATCGCACGCACGCCACGATACGTTACTCGTCTCTCATGCATTCTTCCCGAACTAATCGTAAGATATTTAGACAAGAATATAACAGCAGTATAAAAACTTTTCAACACTGAAAAATACAAATCTATCGTAAATGACTACCATTTTTACTCGTTTCCCTCACAATTTTCTATTTTCTCCTTGCTCCTCTGTTGCTCTCTACCTTGCACTCTAGCTTGCTCTCTCTAGCTTGCTCTCTCTAGCTTGCTCTCTCTAGCTTGCTCTCTCGGTTGGGCGCACGCGAATGGATTATTCGAACGATGGTGTACGAGCGACGGAATGGCGTATATTCGTATGTTCCTGCTCGTGAATATTGCACGGCTGACTTCCACGGTTTACCCAACGTTTTTCGTTCCGATTCACCGTTCCGCTCTCGTCCGCGATCTCTCGCGTTCGATTCGCTCATCTTTCCCCTCTTTCCTCTTCTCCTTCTCCATATCCCCTCCTCCTCTTTTCTCTCTCTCGTTTTCGTTTTCTTCTCGCATCCTTCACTCTGCTGCGGTATCGAGCAATCCGTATCTAAATTCCAATTACATCCGTTACGTTTGTTTCAAAGTCTGACAGAATATATTAGATATTTCGTTCGTTATTATCAATAATATATTAGTACTTTATGTATATGCATATGTATATGTATATGTATATGTATATGCATAGGTATATGTATATGTACGTGTATACGTACGCGTACGCGTATGCGTGCATTTATTACATCTATGCATGTATACACGTACATACGTGCACGCATATACGCAACCGACAGGTACATACACACATACACGCGTATATATATTTATATGTATCTATATAATTGTCATTATATTATATATTATGCTTTATCACACATATTACAAAGGATGCGAAGAATCATATCTAACGTATTATTTGTTATTTTGTTTTTTTTTTTTTACCTTTGTCACTAACGATAGCAAACGACAACTCTGTCGGACGCGTGGTCCGAACCAACGTGCTCGCCGTCATAGTTATCATTATTATAATAATAATAATTATTGTTGTCGTCGTTCTCCCTCGTCTCCTTTTCCTTCCTCTTATCATTATAATTATCATTATTGTTATTATTATTATTATAGTTATAACTGTAATTATAATTATAATAATTGTTGTTGTAGTTATTATTTGAATCGTTATCGTTCATTTTGCTTTACGTCGTTCGCGAACGACGTTCGCGGAGACGCGCGTCTTCGTACGTATAAAGTATCGCCGCGCGACCGCGACGAGAGTCGCGATCATTCGCGGCGTTTCGATCTCGTCCCGTTCCGATCGCGAACCATGTACGCGAGACATCGAGATCGGGATATTCGTGCAACTACGACGACGGGACTCGTGTCTCGCGCGAGTGCGCGCGCGCGGCCGCCGACTTCCCTTCGAAGGGATTCCTCCTCGATTCGGAAGAGCGGCGAACCGCTCGCGCGTGCGACTCTCGCGTTCGAATTCAAAGTTCCAAGTGATATGTCCGCACGAAGCGACTTCATTCGTCCACGGAAACGTTCGATTTCGAGCGCGCGAGCGCAATTTACTAGTGAACAACCTGCTAGCGACCAAACTCTTAGTTTCGTCGAGCTCTCTCCACCGTTTACCGACTAGCTACCGAAGACGCGCGGCGCCTCCGATCGTTTTCCCCCTCGTACATTCGAAATTACAAGTTACAGCTACATAATTCATCGAAAGTAATCTACCAATTGATCTAAGCGAACGAATTTCACGCATCGTAGCCGGGCATACGTTGATCCGCTGAAATTAACTAAAGAAACGCGAGTCCGAATTCGGCTCAAGCGCGACGAGCGAAAGGAACGCACGGAAATCGTTGGTCGTCGTCGTCGTCGTAGAAGCGCGAAGAACATAGAAAGCGGCAACCGATTCGCGGATAATCTTCGAACGACGCGTGAAAGCACATACTCCTGGCCCTCCGTCGTTTTTCCCCTAATTTCCTATCGTATGCGTGTGCGTACGTGGTTGCGTGTTTGCGTGCTGGCTGCCGCGAGCGTACGCGTCGAACCCGAGCGCGTTCGTCCGCCTGCCGTTTCCCAATGCGTTTCCGCGTCCCGACACGCGCACCTCGAGAGTCGCGAGGAGAAGATAAAGGAACGAAGAAAAAAGAAAGAGAAGGAAAAGGAAAGTCACGCGTGCGCGCTTAGGATTCTAAAGCGGACAGGATTCAGAGACGCTCCGCGATTCGGGCTCGATTTCTCGACTTCTCGATTTTTCGACGTTAGAAAAATTTGCCTAGAAAAATGTCGATCTCTTCCCCCGTCCAAGTACTCGTCTTTCTCCAAGTTTTCGAACAGTACTATTTTTCTATCCATACATACGCGTACGTATGTAAATATATATTTTATCTTTAATTATCAATTGATTTAGGTGAATTGGTACCTAGTTAAGTTTCGCTACAAATACGCGTATCGATCTATCGGTGGGGAGAAACCTGTTCCGGCGCGAACGAGATTGCACGCGTTACCGATACGTTTCCGATTTCATTCCGTTCCGTTTCGCAATCGCGAACGCGAGACCGTGCTTGTTCGCGAAAAGGAAATTTTTGGCCAACGAAACCGGCCGAATTCCTCGGATCTTCGAATCGGTAAGTATTCCCTTTCCTATCCGCGCGAACAGCGCGATCGAGAATCTCGTTCGCCCGCGGGAGAGACGCTTCGAATTCGGTCGAAAAATTACGCTAACTAACGCTCTTCTCCCCCTTTGTATTCCCTCGACGAGATCGATCTTTTCTATTCTCGCACGCTCGCCTTTCGTTCTCCCTCACCCTCCGTCGGTGGTCGTTCCTCCTCCGTCGGCCGCGAGCGTGCAAGAAAAGATTCAACGCTATTTAGAATATTATTACAGCAACGAATACAAAAATTCGGTATGTTGTTCTATCCTCTAATAGTTTATAATGTATACGTGTACGTGTACGTGTACGTGTACGTGTACCTGTACGTGCATGCGCAAGTATCTGATGCATATGTATGTATATGTGTATATACAGAACGTGTATTTCTAGAGTCCGCGTAGTTTTCAGACTTTGGGCGTCTCTAGGCGTGCGTCATCCACGGTTCGTACCACCGGTTCCTCCTGTTTCGTTAAACGACGCGACCAAGTTTCTGTCCTCGACGCGCGTACGCCTGCGCGTACCATCGATCTCTGCCAATGCTCGACCGGCGGTGATGGGCGAGTGGAAACCGTAAAATGCACTCGAGGAGCACCTTTCGCGTTTGCTCGCTAAACACCCATCGACGTGCTCGTCGTCGATCGTTCCACCGATGTCTCGCAACGTTACCGAACTGCGCGCTCTGCTCTCCATTCTCGTCTGTCCCGTCTATCCCGTGAAACCGCTCGCGAGTACCGGCACGAATTCGTACGAACGAAGGGACGGAGGATCATTTTTCACGCGGTTCTTCTCTCTCGTTCTATATATATATATATATATACATACATACATACATATATATGCATATATAAACAAATATAGATATATATATATGTAGATACATATGTATATGCGTATACAATATATCGGTTCTCAGGTTCTCGAGTGTTTCGTTCTCCGTTTCTTTCGAGCGCACAGCTCGTACCTCGTGCGGTGCCTAGACGTCACCTAATCTACGGCGACAAATATATACAAAAAACAGTACCAAAAAAATAAATATATGTGTATATATATATAAATATATGTATATGTATATATATAGATGCGTAGATTACTTTTGTTTGTCGATTTCTCGTTATCAGACGTCCACAACGTATCGGTTGATTCGCGTTCGCCATTTCTATCGATTCTTATAGGTGGGTATTCATCGATCCAAGTGTATTTTCTAGCAGCGTGCGTGCGTGTTTAAGTGTGTAAGTGTGTGTGTGTGTGTGTGTGTGTGTTTCGTATGTCGTACACGTGGGAGTGTGTCGTTAACGAATACTCGTCGTGCGAGGTTAATCTACGAGTTTACATGGTTTCGAGCGATGATGATGCTACGTAAGGAACGCGTCCATCTATTAAGCGGAACGCGCAGCAATGTTTACCAGTGCCGTGTTGCCTGTCACTCGCGTTGCTCGATAAAACTTCAACGATCAATCGAAACGAGTAGTTTCGCCGTTCCCCGGAAACCAGCGCGTCGTTCGGAATCGAACGATTCCTGGTTAAACGATCTTGTCTCTGACTCGAACTCTGTCTTTTTCTCCCTTTCTCTCTCTCTCACTCTCTCACTCTCTCTCTCTCTCTCTCTCACTTTTTCTTCCTCTCCTTCTCTCTTTCAAAAATTAGAAGCGATTACGCGATTACGCGTGTCTCGGTCAAGAGGAGATTTATTTTAAACTACGTCGATTGCATCACTGCGTTTGATTATATATGCCGAGCGAAGAGATTCGTTATTACGAAGAAACCGTGTACTCGATCGGAGTTGCTTCGCGTGGATCGAATCGGTTCGACTCCGATCAGACCGGACCGGATCGGATCGGATCGAAACGGAGCAGAACGGATTCGATCGCGGTATACCGTCTCGCATCGTATCGTATCGAGAAGAAATTGGTATGTACACAGGAGGGATTCATGCGATGTACTATGAATCTAAGGTTCTCGCGTAAAAAGAATTTTACAGGTCGCACGCGTTTCCAATTATCTATAGGACGTATCAAGACTAAAATTAGCTACGAACACGATCGTCGCTGTTTCGCCTCGCATCGTCGAGGTGATCGTTCTCCCTCGAAGACCACGTTTTTCGCGGTACGCGGAGGCTAACAGCGTTCCAGGCATACTTCCGCGAGAGATATGCGCACCGTCCCTCCCCCTCCCCCCCTTCTTCAAAGAGTACCGCCGTTTCTCTAATGCTCGAACGTTCGAGAACGAAAACATTTTCTCACCCCCATGATCCGTAATCGCTCGTTCTCGCTGATCGCGTTTTTCTAGAATTCGTGGATACGACGCGACCTTCGCGATTTGTACTCTCCTTCTTTGTCCGAAAACGAGCAGCGTATCGTCTCGAAACGACGCGAGACCGAGGCCCAAGTTTTCGATTCCTCTCCCCTCAGAATGATGATTCTGGAAAAGGTCGCTTGCACCGGCTTCGAAGTATTGGCAGAGAGTTGGGTACGACTGGCCGCGATCGTGCGCTAAGCGAATTTGACTATCAACTTTTCTCAATCACCTATTCTTCGTAGGCTTCGTTATCCTATTTCCATTCCTAGACCACGACGTTCTCGTTCTCGCTCTCTCTCTCTCTCTCTCTCTATCTTTCGGTTTCACTTCCACCCCACTGCCACATTCGCTCCCTCCGTATCTTTTGTACTGGCTCCATGCATTTATCACCTTTTTCGCCTCTTCACTCGCTCTCGCGGTTTCCATTACCACTGTTCTCCTCGTTTTTCCCCCAATTTTTGCTATGCTTGTTACCCGATTCAGTTCAAGGGTAAAAAATCACGTTCGCCTTTGGAATATTCCGTTTACGAGCGCGAGTCGCGTTATCCAGGCGAAAAACGCGTATTTATATACATGTATACATATACGTATACGTATATATGTATATATACATGCGAGTGCGCTCATACATACACGCACACATACACGCGTGCGCACGCACGCGCGCACGCACGTACGTACACACTGTATACATACAACGCACCTATAAACATATTCGATAAGTCTTTAAAAACTACAGACTGTGTGATACAGAGAATTATCTAAAACACAGTGGTTTGAAGCGTGAACGTTACTCATTTACCATTCAACGTTGATTCGCGAATGGTGCGTCCTCCGATTTTGCGTCTCTATTCGTCCATCGCTTTATTTCCGCTTTCCTACCGACGCTCGCCTCGACGACTCGGCGACTCTCTCTTTCTGTCTCTCTCACTCTCACTCTTACTCTCTCACTCTCTCACTCTCTCTCTCTCGCTCTCCCTGTTCGCACAAATTTGTACATCGATCTTAAACCTCGCGACGTCATCTCGAATCAGGTACACGCTATATTTTCTTACCATTTTCATTTTCTTCCGTCCTTCCGTTTTCTAGCGATCGTCCTTTGAAAAGCCGACACGACGATCGACGAGCAGGAGAGACGTCCTCGTCCGGTACCGTGACGTTGGTGGTGTGCTGGTGGTGCTGACGGTGGTGGCGGTGATAGTGGTGGAGGTGGTAATAGTGGAGATGGTAGCGATGATAGCGGCGATGATGATTAGCGGCAATGATGATTTTCTCGTTCGTGATTGTTTCCTTTCGATTTGCGCCGATCAAAAGTCGAAGAGAGAGCGGTCAACGATCGGAGGGAAAAAGGAAGAAAACCGCTGGTCGCCTCGGTCGGTGGCTTGTCTAAAGAGATCTCAGCCGAAGGTACGTCGGACTGTGTTCCTTACCGAGTCGCTTGAATAAAAGAAACGAACGGTCGGTGAGAATCGGGGAAAACGATGTCCGCCGACGAAACGCTTTCTCTACGACTAACAAGTAAGGGATACGAACGATCGATGTAACTTCACCGTTCCACGTGGACGCGCGCAACGTTTGTCGCGGTCGCGCGTTCCTCTCTGTCGTCGATCGCGTCTTCTTTTCGCGTATCGTTCGCCCCCTGGCTCTACTCCTGTTTCTCGCGTCGATGGACGCTTCTCGTCTTTGAATCGTTCTCCGCGGCCGTAGATCGGCGCGATATCGAGAGGATCGGCTGCCGAGAAACGAACAGCGGTTGGATATCTTCGTCGAGGAACCGGTAAATGTGTCCAAGTAGCGGTGGAGAGCAGAAATAACTTGTCGTGGTAGAATAGTGTAACCGTGATCGTGGTCGTGGTAGTAGCAATAGGGTAGTAATAATATCGGCAATAATAGTGCTAGTAGTAGAATATTGCTAGTGCCAACGATCGAGTGGATGGTAATAGAAACAGTGGTTTCGGATTGTATTTCGATGGATAAGCGAGTGACGGGGAGGTGAAGCTCTCTGTACGGCGGGTCAACGGGGTTTGGCGAGGCGAGGCGAGGCGAGGCGAGGCGATGCGAGGTAAAGTGTGGTGATGCGAGCTCAGCTAAGATGCGGTGAGGTGCGGCGAGGTGAGGCGGGATAAGGGCAAGGTAAAGGTGTGGTATACGGCGAGGCGCGGCGAGGCGAGGCGAGGCGAGGCGAGGCGGATTAAGTTGAGTTCGGTTGACGCGTTGGTGGGATGTAGTGGTGGGTAGTGGGTCTCGCGGGAATAAGGATGAGGAATGGGGGAATTCGTACGAGTGGTAGTTAATTAGCTAGGGTTGCGAGATAATTAGGGACAACGCAGCTGGGGTTAACACCAGCGGTAAGGCACGGCTCGAGGCCGATCCGCACCCTCCTTCACCAGCGGTTTGTGGAACTCTCGACCCGGTCGAGAATGAATCGTTGCCCAGCAATGTTCGCAATAGTACTGCAACAGAGGAAAACAGCGCGTTTGTAATTCTCTCGTGGTCGCGAAGCGTGCCGAACAGTCGAAGATCAATCGAACGGGAATACGCTTACCTGCAAACAGGTAACGTTGGCGCAGAAGAACGGCGCGAACTTGCCTCCGCAGCGTTGCCCCTGACATTCGTCGCACATTTGATCGTCCAGAACGTACGGTTTCACTTCGACCTTAATCGGACGAGAAAAATGAGAAATCAACGATTCCAGGCAAACGATCGTCGCGGGGACAGGGATAAAGAATTGAACGGTGCGAACGGGGACGGGGATAGATGGAGATGGGAAAGGGGATAGGAATGGGAATGGGGAGCGCGTAGCTGCGTCTGACTCACCCTTTTGTCTATGTCACCGTGCTGCAACTGAACGAATCTGGCCGATATGGCAGCTATGTAGCTTTGCTGATTACTGAAGGCGACCCTGCCGGCTCCTTTCGGATATTTCAGCTCGGGATCCGTGTCTATGCCGGCGTAACAGACGCCGCCGTACAGCCTGTCCATGATCATGGCCAGCTCGACGGCTTTCAACGGTCGCGGCACGCCACCGACGAATACCGTTTTCCGCGGGTCGAGCGGCATCGAGGCGTCCAAAACGAAGTCCGCGTCGCTCAGTCGCCACGGTCTGATCTGTACGGGTTTGTCCTTGGTGGTCGGCGAGCTGACGCACAGGTACAACTTCTCCTCGTCTTGGATGCACGCGTCGATCAGCTGCTGCACGGAAGCTTCGTCCTGCGATTGGAAACGACGCGTGACGGAAACGATGCGAAGAAAAAGACGGGAGGGAAGGAAAGATAGAGAGGGCAAAAAATGCCCCCGATCGGTCGATCGGTAACGACCGGGATTCGCGCGTACCTGGAAAAGCAGGAAGGCGTACCCCTTCGGTGGAAAGTAGGATTTACTCTCCGCCTTATGCGGCCAATCGACCACCAGCGATCCGAAACGACGAAAGCTGGCCTTGATCTCTTCTGTGGAAGGAGAAGAAGACGAGATAAACGACGAGGGAACCGAGTAGCCGGTTTACAAACATTTCGGTTCCCGTCCATCCACCGATAGATGGGTGCACCGACAAGCGCCGAGAGCCCGTACCTTCGTCGATGTCCGGCGGTAATCCACCAACAAATACTTTTCTAGAAAACCGTTCTCCCGTCTCGCTACCCTGACTGTGAGGACTGCTGCGACTCGGCGATGAAAGCGGCGGTGCAGCCTGGGAGCCGGTTATCCCGCTCCCGACTCCGACTCCGACACCGACGCCCACGCCGACACCGACGCTCACTCCGACGCCGACTCCGACGCCGTCCAGCTGGCTCGAGGCGTTCGGATCCTCCAGCAGAGTTCCGGTCTGCTCGTCGAGACTAGGGAAGAACGGTGATTTGCCTGCAACGAAACAAACATTTTCGCTTTAGTTTCCAGTCTCTCTCTCGTCCGAGGTTCGTTCCTCCGACGAACGACGATAACATTTCGATTTTATCCGGTCCGACGACGTAACCGGTCGTTCGAGAGTACGACGATCTTTGGTCGCCGCGCTCAACAACACGGAGGAAACGCGGTTTGGTCCGAGTCGGGGCCGAATAAAACTGCCGCGAGGTCGGGCGAACGAAATTTCCGTGACACCCGACCACGCCATCGAACTCACTGTATCTTCTTCTAACGGGAAACCTCGCTCTTCTCACGAACGTCGCCATTCTCGGTGAATTTGCACGTTCGACGCGGCGAGGGAGCAAGAAACCTGGGAAATTCGCGCGAAACGACGGAGAGGATAATCGCGGAAATCGGACCGTTTGCGTTTTTCGTTAAAGTATCGTTAAGGGAAAACAGAAAACGACAAATGCTCGGAAACAACGGTTGCGGGAGGAAGCGATCGTCGCCGCGTTCACGAAACAATCGAACACGATTGTGCTCGATCCTCATCCTTTTCTAGTTCCGACGAACGAACACGAACGCGAGTGCGCATAGGTAGCTTTTCGAGCGTTTCGAGGATAAATTTCAAGAGAATTTCGCGCAGCACGAAAACGAACGTACAGCGCCGAGATGCCCTCCACCCGTACGATTTTTCCAGTCCCCGGTAGAGGAGTAGCGCGGCGTTATCGATTACTCGGGTTCGACGGAGTCGAGGTTATTTTTGTCGGGATTTCGATCGAAAGTCGCGATGCCTATTTTTAGGCCGGGAACGAAACAATGATTCATCCGTGCGTGTATCGGATGCGAGCAATCGTCGCGCACGCGGAGACGAAATCGCGTCGATCGGGTCTCGGTGTACGCGTAAAGTTTCATGGACGCGGAGGGTGACTGGCAGACGGCAGTCGACATCGCGCTCGTATCGATTCGAAGGTTTTAGGGCCCAGGGTCTCGTCGTCCTTCTCCTTCCTCGTTAATCATTCGACAACCCCCGCGTGAGTTTCGATCGAATTCGGGCTAAGCTTCTCTCCCTTCCTCAATGCCTTTCTTCTCTCTCTCTCTCTCTCTGTCTCTCTCTCTTTACGAATACAATTGCGTGTTTCGACAAGTTTTCCACCTTCGCGTTGGTTCGTCTTTGAGTTTTCGAGCCGCGTTTTCTCGGTTTCGGCTATTTTTGTTCAAGCATCTCTCTCTCTCTTTCCTTCTCGCGAGCGACACGGTCCGCCGCGCGATTCCGTTACGCGTCGAGGTTAAAATTCGTCGAGCGGAGGGTCGAGCGCGTACGGTGTATCTACACAGCGTGGAAAGAAATAGCGTTCGGATTAGTTCGGAAGAGGGGCATCGGGGACGAGGGACGCGATGCGGGCAGATAGGTCGATCGGGAAGGTTTGTCGTTGCGTTGACGCGTCATCCCGGTGAATCGCCTCCGCCGACCGCCGCCAGCTCGACCTCTGCCGACGCGCTCTCTCGCGAAGTCGTAGAGAAAACGCTGGGCATTCCTTGGAAAAACCATTTTTTTCTTTCTGCAGTGTTGCACCGCTTTCCTACTTGTCCTATTATCGTAGAAGGAATATCCGTGGAAAGTTTGTAACGCCAAGCAAGCTACAAAATGCCCGGTGTTTAACGATTTCGTCGTACTTTCGGCACGATAATAAGTTCGAGGTTCGGGAGAGTTGGCTCCAAGTTGGAGAGGTTGAAAAAACTCCATGAAAAATCCAGAGTTCGGAGGACGCGTATTCCTTGGTCGGATGTTATCGGGGTCCATTATCGCGAGCAAGTCGAAGGGTTCCATCGACGGCTGGTCGATGGAGGCGAAGCGGTCGAGCGGGTCAAAGGTTCGAGATATTTCCAAGAAAACTGGAACCTCGAACATTTACGAGGGAAACGGCTCGAAAAGAAAGCCGAGGCGGACAGCTCGCTTAATTGGCGAGTTTTCCGGGCTCGTGCACGAGCATCGCGAGCGCGACCACGCGTGGCGCGAGGCGGCGCGAGGCGGCACCGCCACAGCCGGACTTCGTCCCCCTCGGAATCGATCGCAGGTAACCCAAGGGACACCGTGGTTGGTTCAGCGACTCCCTCGAGCGGTGATACCCTCCCTCGGTCGTCGGCGACCCCTCGTCGGGTTTCACCGAAAAAAAGGGAAACCGGAGAGAAGCGAGGAAGAAAGAGGAGATCGAACAACTACCCGAAAACGGAAAGTTTTCGTTTGCGCGTTCGATGTTCGAGGACGGGGCAATGTCAACGAAACACCCTTTCGAAGCGCGCCGATCGCGCTGTTCGCTGCTGGGATCCCGCACGGATCAATATTACAGGTAGCTCTGGCCCGTGCACGCTCGTTTCGTTTCGTTCCGTTTCGTTTCGTGCCGGTTCCTGTCTCGCCGACTATCGCGCTCTTTCGGTATCGTTGCTCTCTCCCGTTCTTCCTCGAAAACGCGCCGCGCGAATAAGTCGCTCGAACAGACCGGGCGACCAATTTATCAACCGAACGTAACGTTTTATTCGACGCGCACGAGCGATTCGAATCGAAAGGGTAACCGATACGGGTCGTCGATGGAGAGAGGTGTGGACGTATCGGCGAGCGACGCCCGACCGATGGGATAAATAGGCTGTCGCGAGTACATTTTCGTACTCGACCGTGCACCGTTCGCCAAGTTTCGTGGCGGAACACGAGTCGTGTGTCACGGATACGTGCGACGAAACGTTCGAACCGCTGGAATCCGTGTAGACGGAAGGAAAAACGAGCTCGCGTTCGCGCTCGCGTTCGCGCTCGCGCTCGCGCTCGCGGTAGCGAATCGAGGTTAATGCCCCTTTCCAACCATCGGCTCGTCCCGCACGCCACCCCGCTCTCTTGGCGATTTCGTAGCGCTTCGACGCCGGTGCAACGCTTGCACCTTCCAGTTGCACACGTTTCCGGGCGCGACGTCGACGCGGAATCGCGCGAACCCGTCGGCTATGGATCGTTTCGGTTTCACCGTGTCGCTTCGCGTTTCCAGCGGAGAGTCCTAGGGACGACGACGACGGGGAACGCGAAAATCAGCGACATTCCGAGGAACCCGACGGAGGTGGAAACGGGCCACGTGGCGCGAAGCGCGGTGCGTACGGCCAGACGAGACGAGACGGGACGAGACGAGGCGAGGCGAGACGGTGGCGCACAAAAGCGCGTCATCTAATCCAATTTGAAGCGTAAAAGGGAAAAGCCGGTTACGTAGGGAGAAGAGGGTTTATCGCGATAATCGGCCATTGTCGAGGGAATATAACGAACGTTGTCTCATGGACGATGCCGGCTATTCTTCTCTCATGACGGTCTTCCTGCCCTGCGCGCCCCCTCGAATTCCCTGCAACGATTTATCCGTTCTCCTCGTTCCATTGGTCGGTTTCGTTCCAGATAGGGCTCGCGAGATCCAGTTACTCTTTCCACGGAGAATTCGAATCGCGCCGCTGAGCCTGGTCTAGCCGACGGCGATAAAAGTACACGGTGAAAAGCAACGATTAAAACACTCCCCTTTTCCCATTTTGCATTTTTCATTTATCGCTCGGCATTCTCCTCGGCCCCGCCGAAACTCTATCCGGCCGCGTCGATTTCGCGCCGCTCTTTCGCTCGGTCGTCGCGCGAATCATAAAAATTCGTAATTATGGGATTATCAACGACTTAGAAAATCCCGCGAATTAACGAGCGCGCGTCTCGAGTGGCAGCGCGTCTACGGTGGCCCTCCCGCGTTCTCGTCTCGCCGACCTCGACGAGCTGCCACTCCGCCACTCCAACTTCCGCTTCGCGCGTTTCGCGCGTCTCGCTTTCCTCGCCCTCTCGACCCTTCGTATCCACGGGTCACGATCCGACCACCGACAGAGGAGGAAGACCACGAAAACAGTGACGCGGCTCACCGATCGCGTGGAGCGCCAACGGAAAGAGGAGAGCGGAACAAAGGAATAAAAGAATCAAAGAAGAAGGAGCTAGCAGGGAGTCGAGCTTGCGTTTACGCGGTGGACAATTTCGACGCGAGCCACGAAATCGGATCGACCGCACCGTGCACCGGGCAAACGGATCCTGAAACGCGCCGATTAACCGAGCGTCTCGATCGCGGTCGTAATCGTTCGAGGAACGCGACCCATCGAAATTCCATACCCGTCGAATCAATGTCGACGCGACGAACACGCTCGAAAGAGAGGATATCGCCGGCGCGGTGCACTCCTGACCTTTCAGAAGTGTTGCGCAACCTGAATCGCGAGGCGTCTCGCCTAAGTACTTACTTTCGACGTGGTCTCGTCGCGTCTCGAATCGGAACGAACGAAACAAAACTGCCTGCTCGCCGGTTACGATCGTCGTAGTTTACCTCGGCACGAAACGGAACGGTGCACCGTTATCGCGCGGCGTGTATCGATCGGAAGCGATCGAATTACGAGAATAGAGTTTGCTTCCCGACCGCACTGGCCGGCTATCCTTCGATACGACGGATCGAAAGCGCGTTGAGGTTACCGGCGGAATCGGAGAACCGAAGACAAACGAGAACGAAGCCAGGGACGCGCGCGATCGCTCTCTCGAACGAGTCGAGATTCTATCGAGAACCCGATCGATCTCCTCCGCGGATTGGCCGCGAGGACTCGATCGCTCGAATATCGCCTATTACCGCCGAGTTATCGAAGTCAGAAATACGGGGCGAAACGGACAATCGGATAAAATGGTCCTGTCGGAGCACGCGGTTCGCGCCGAGGACGATTACGCTCATTCTGGAAACGGAGAATATCATCGCGAAACTTTGCCAAGGATGCTAGGAATGTGGGACAAGGAAAACCTTGCGCCTTGGCTTCGATACGATTCAGAGTCCGCTCGAAATTGCGAAGCATAGTGCGCTGTAACTGGAACTTGGACTTCGCGTCGAAAACTTTCTTCCGTTTCCACGCGACATCCGATCGTCGCGCGAATTAGAGGACACGAGTATCCTCCGACACCGGTTCCGATACCGAACAACGACCAATCCGAGACCTTTTTCGACGAGAAAGGACCAGGTTCTCCCCTACACCCCGAGTAAAAATTGTACCGAGATCCGCTCCCACCTAATCGCATCGACTCGAGCCAACATTCGCATCGTCAGCGACGAAACGGGGAGCTCGGTCGAGAAACGGAAACGAGCGTAGCAAACCGCATCGACAACAGTTCCCGTATCGACGGAACCGAAAAGGTCAAACGATTCCCCGTATCGTTAGCGGAGGCGCGCTAAGCTCGTTCGCACCGATTCACAGTGTTTGGTGTATATGGGAGTTCGGGAAAAAACTCCGGACTTTCGAACTGATTTATACTTCGCGTCAGTACCCTAATACTTTTTTATCGAGAATACGAAGCTGCATCGATTCCGATAATATTGTAAAATACTCCATTGCTGTCGTCGATTGTCTACCGACTAACTGTTCTTAACGGTTTCACGGAAATACCTGAAGAATCCGTGAAAAATAGTCAGCAACGTTTCACATGTACACGTAGAATTGTAATCTATGGGGTTTTTCGAATGTTTTCGCACGGAAAACATCGCGTCCGATAAAGTTGAGCTTTCCGATTTTGTCCCATTAAACGAAAGACTGTTACTCGAACGGACGCGTAACATTCCACGCGGAACGGGACTCGTTTACGAGTTTCGCAATCGAACTCGTCTTCGAACGCGAGTCCGCTCGAGCGGTTAGCCAACTCGTAAATCGCGAGAGGTTTTAAACGCGTATCCGACCCAATTCTTTGCACGAAATTGGCTTCCGATAGAAAGTTTTGTCAACGGAGAACTCGGTCCAAAAGCGCCCCGACACGTCTCGTCTCGTCTCGTCTCGTCTCGTCTCGGGCCGTCCCGTTGCTCGGACGGTTACGTTAACGTACGCGATTTAGGAAATAGACCGCGAACAAAGGGGATCGGACAGAGGTGGAATGGATCCAACGAACGAGCAGGTCTTACTCACCGTGTAGCTGTGCGAGAGACTGTAGCGTGCTGCTGGCATTGCATATGTATCCTGAAACAGAGAGGTAACGATTCGATTAAAATGCGTTTCGCGCGGCGGAGCGACAGGGGAGGGGAGGCGACGCGGCGAATCGCGTAATCTCGTTCGCTTTGAAATTTCCGAATTTCTCGTCACGACGCTGCCGCGGTTCGCGAGGCGTGCAGCCGGAGAAGCTTCGGAATAGAAATTAGAAACGAAAAAGAACGGACCGCCGGCTCGCGTGCCGTTCCCTGAGATCGCGTTGCGCGGTGTCGCAAGTATCGGCTCGAAAGCCCGATATCGGATATGTGGGTCAAACGTGGTTTCACGGTTTCGATAAAGTATACGTTTCAGCGCAGAGGAATCGAGTCGGTGGAAGGCGGGTCGATCGGCGACCGCGCGGCGCGCGTCCACTCGCGTCCCGAGAAAAAGCTCTGCGCTTTAAGCCCCATTAATCCATCGTGTAACGTCTCAAGAAACTCTGCAATGTTAGACGACACGGAGGAAACAGACCTAAACTAGAACGGATTCTAGCAAAATATTACTTTCTCGGGAAACATACGGTATCCGCTCGAGAAGAGAAAGTAACGCGTACCGGTGTTCGTCGAGACGAAAATTCTCGAAAATAGCTGAATCCGTGTTCGCGCGAAAAGTCGATTCGCGGGATCGGCGACGTTCGACTTTTCGCCGTACGAGCTCGCTTCGTGAAGTCACCGTTTCGAAAAGCTCGCTTTCACCGAGTGCCCTTGATTCGCTTTCCGCGAGTTTCCGCGACGCGGTTTCGGTCGGGCTATACGGAATCGTGGATCGCGGATCGTGGATCGAAACGACTCGACCGGAACGATAAAAATTCGACTTAACGATTCCTCGATGACGAAGAGAGTTAACCTTTCGGTTGGCCGCAGCGGTGTTGACATTTATTACAGGCGCTAACGTTTCGGCGCGCCGTATCGAGCACGCGACGAAACGACCCATAAAAAATGAAAAAGGTATCGCTTCGCCGAGAAGTTTGGCGACTGTCGCGCTTCCGAGCGGCCGCGCGACCGCGTTCGTCGTCCCACTCGGACCCGACCTCGCGAAAGTGTGCCCGAGGAGTCACGCTACGTTTAAACTTGCTTTCCAACGGAACCCCGGGAACCGTGGAATAGTAGAAAACACCGCGTACGAATCGCAGAGCCATTACTTCTCGCCGAGGAATACGAGTCGAAAGCGTTGGATCCCATTCGATCGAGTTTTTTCCCGTCTCGCCGCTTCGGACCGTCGAATTCCGGTCCGCTCGGGTTTTTCAACGCGCGCGTTGCGACACGCATCGCCTCTCCGGCTTTCCTCGGTTTCCCTCGGCCTCCGCCGGTCTCGCTCGGTTTTCCGGGTCTGAAAATGTCGCTCGCTCGAAAGACTCGAGACACCCGGTACGCGACACTGCGCATTCAATTGGGTTGGCATCGGTGACATAACGCAGCCAACGGTACGGATGTGCATATTAACCCATTTAGCTCCGTTACGCACGGACAATGCGCGATACGCGTCGCGACCGCGAATCGGTATATTGGAAGCCGCGTCGCGGCTGGTCACGGGACGTCGTCTCGAAGCGCGGAGGAGCCGCGCATCGTCGCGAAAACAATCGACGCTTCGTTGTAGATAGGTTCTACGCGAGCTGTGCATAGGTTGGCGACCGGAAAATCAATCGGAATCGAACCGCGTCGGCTCGAATTCGACGCTCCCGGTCGGTTGTCGATAAACCCGGCGAGCAAAGGTTAGTCGAACCGTTCTTTTCGACGGAGGAACGCCGAGATAAGAATAGAGCCAGTTCTGGAAATACGGCAAGTGGGTTAGTCTACGGGCAAGGTCCGCCGTTCGTCGGACGAGCGCTTCCTCCGCTCCGATTACCTCGAACGACGTCGTGCCAGAAGCGGCGCGATTTTCTCGAAACTTTCCTCGATTCTTTCCCCGAATCCCTTCCCGCTCCGGGGAGAAATGTCGCGGCAATTCCTAGGGGAAGGTCGCGCCGTAGCTCGGTACGCTCGTACGAACGCGACGGCTCGTGCCGCGGACCGAACGAACGCGAGACCCGGTTCGTTCTCCGAGGCGTTCTCGAAACCTGCTCGAATAAAATCGAAGCTGGAGATGCGCGTCGAATCGTCGATGAAAGCTGCTCGGGGGAAAAGAAAGGATCGATCGGCCACGGATTCTCCGCCGAGAATAGTTTCGACGGCGCACGGCGCTTCAGTCTTCGAGAGGATGCGCGAACCGATTAAAGCGGCAAGGAGGAGGACAAAGAAAGAACGAAAACGAACCGACTAGACCAAAGAGCGCGCGGGGAACGGAGCAGAGGCGAGTACGGAGAAGCCAGAAGGAAAAATCGGAGGCGCCGAACAAGTTCAAGTGTAAAACGCAAAGATGCTTCGACTCGGCCGAAATAAACGTCGCGCGTTCGCGAGGAATATTTTTAGCGGTCGCGAACGGCCGAGCGAATCGATTCGGGAAGAGCCCGCGGAATATGGGTCGCGTTAAAATTACGCGAGTTTCGCGAACTCGCGGATCGTTCGTCGAATCGCCGTTTCGCGGTCCTCGCGCGGCTCTCCTCGACCGCGGAGCGAATCCCGCCGCGACTCCGAGTCTAATGTTTTCTAAGAGTAAAAGGGGTATCGCACGGTTAGGACGCCAACGGTCTCTGCACCCGGTTACGTTTCTATTCCCGTCCTCGCTAGGCGAGCGAGGCGAGCGAGGCGAGCGGCTAGATAGTCGCGAGAGTCGACGAATAACACCGACGCGACGAAGCGGGGGATCGAAACGGCGACGGACACGGAAACGAAATCGAAAGGACGCGACGCTCGCGTTGCGCGATTTCGTATCTCGCGGGTTTCCCACCGCGAAACTCGGTCGACCGGATATATCGTACGAGCACGCGCGTCTAACCGTTAGCGAGCGTAGAGTCGTCCGACAATAGGCTTCCCACGTTTTGCGCGCGTTAAGCGACGGACGAGCAGCAAGGCGGCGCAGCGACGAAGGAGACGAGGAAGGAAACGAGGAAGGAAAGGACGCGGCAGTGTCTCCCGAACGGTTTCGTCTCGAATTAACATACAACGCGGTTCGACCACGGTCTCGGTGAAAATTTGAATCCCAATAGCGATGGCACGTCGCCAGCCGGCGGATCGACGCTAGGCGATCGTTATCCGACTCGTCTCGTCTCGTCTCGTCTCGTCTCGGCTCGGCTCGGCCCGACTCGGCTGCGATGCGGGCGATTCGGACGATTCGCGGCGTTCTACGCTCGAAGAGTCCGAGAGACGTGCTAAATTTAAATGGCCCCGGTACTCGCGGCCTATCGTCGACGAAACGCACTGGCATCCGTCCACGATCGCCTCGGAAGGGGCTCGAACCGAACGCGAGCGAACGGCACGAAACCGATATCCCACGGAGTCGCTGAACATTCGCGATTCGCCGACTTTGCGGAGCTGTCGCGGTCGAGGCGGCTCTCCTCCCGTCTGGCTTTCGCGTCGATGAATGCACGCGTGGAAAAGCCGGCGATCACGGATGAGGCGAGGGTCGCACGGAAAGGGGGAGTAAGAACGGCACAGGATTCATCATGGGGAAGTCGAGGCGCGTCGATACTATCGGTAGCGTTGCATCTCGCACGCGCGTGCTCGCCCGGCCGCCTCCGCGTCCCTGCGTCCCTGCGAACCGGCCGACGCAGCGACGCAGCAACGCAGCAACGTGGCAAATCGCCCGGATACTGACGTCACTGGACATCCGTAATCGTCGATTATCGACGTATCGGCCGACTAACAGGGGCGGCTGTCGCACTGGACCCGCCTCCAGTCGCGTCTCCGCGGAACCTGTCGTTTCGCGGTCGCGGTGACGATTCCTTCGGTTTCAACGTCGACGAAGATCAAACGGAGGAAAAACGGAATCGCGGTGCAACGAAAGTTTACGAAGTCAGAGAGAGACAGAGAGAGGGGGGGGGAGAGAGCGATGGGGGGCGATGTAGGGAACGGGAAAGAGAGAGACGACGAGGAAAGGGAGAAGCGGAAGAAGGACGGATCCGGCTCGGTAGAGGGTGGCTCGAACTATGCGATCGATAGTTGAATGCCCTCTAGTTGACATGCGTAGCCCGTACCTGCTCGTCTACGGCTCGTCCCGACTCTCTCTTTCTTTCCTCCCTGACCAACGCCGAGACACGGTTCTAGCACCGTTCGAGACGACGATGCACCTCGTAACCCCATCGCAACCCCATCGCAGCCCCTTCTCCGTCTCGAGCGTTAGCGGAAAAATGGTCGCGCACCGCGCGATACGGAAATTTCCATCGCGGAGAATCTCCTCGACGTTCGCGCATTCGCGCCTTCGCGCCTACCGCCCGACGTTCCTCTCGGCGTCTCTCTTTCCCATCGGCGCACTATGGGGCATTTGCCACCCAAATGCGATAAAAACTCCCTTTTCGTGAAAACCATAGGAAAACTATACGCATAGTTGACGAAACGTTTCTGGCACGGCGTGGCACGACTTTCGTTCATATTTGTTAATTATCAACGCGACTACGCAGCTGTGAAGAAGGCAGCCTCGAAAAGATTAGAATCTAAAATTATTCGTTGCAACCTTATCGCTTTTACATGTTTTCGATACCGAACAACAGTTATATACAACCACCTACAAGCGTGATCGGTGCTGCTACTTTGATTAATCGCGAATAGAATTTTTTACCGCGTTTGCGAGGTAAACGCCCCTCCCAAAAATCGAGTTAGCGAAATTTGCGCGTTTCATCGGAGGAACGTCGGACGTAGTCCGGATTCTCGGTCGTCTCGGCGGAGAAACTCGATCGACGCCGACAGTATCCGTCCGAGCGCTTTATCGTCGCGGCGCATCGAAGGTCGATAGGAGCGCGATCCGAGAGACGAACGGGGAAAGATGGAAACGCGGTATCGCGCGATCGCGATAACGATAACGATAACGATTACGATTACCTACGATCGGATTCTCATTCGCAGCGGAAGCGATTCGGAGACGACTCGACGAACCTCCCGAGACGGTACGTCGCGAGGAAAGTACAAAGCGAAATTGAGCGCACGCCAAAGTCGGCCTTCGCGTCGAAAGTCGTAACGTCGGAATCTACGAGCCGCGTATCGCCTCGTCGCCGCTCGGTCGCATCTCGCATCTCGTATGCGTTAAACGCGCGGGTTACGTAATCGCGCATCGGAGCTTGCGCAACGTCGCCGTTAAATCGGAGAAACACGGAGATAACGGACGCGAGCCATCTACATACGTAAATACGTACATACGCGCGTACGTTCGACGAGGAGTCGACCGAGAAGTTGATCGGGAAGACTAACCGAAGTGCTCGATCGCGGGAGAACCAGATTTTCCCTCGTCGACTCGTCTCGCGGGGACATTATCCGCCGAAATGTTCGATTCGCTCTCAAGCACGAGCCTCGCGCATTCGTCGAGAGAGCCGTTTACGCAACGAAACGAAACGAAACGAAACAAACCATTTCCTCTATTACGTCAGACGCTAGTCGCTGACTACGACGCGTCATCGGTGTACTTGAAACTTTGAGACGGGACGCTCCGCGAACGTCGAAACTCCTCGAACGCGTCGAAGCGGTCGCTCTTCTGTGGTTTTCTCTATCGCCGTCCATCGCGGCAACCCGAAAAATCGACTATTCGCCGAACGAAAGTGCTAGCTTGGCAATTATAACTACGGTTCAGAGAGCTCAGAGATTCGATTACCGCTCTACAGACATTCCGGGTTTCCCAGCTATTTATACTTGCACCTGCTAGTCATTGTTCAATATGTTTCTAGAGATCTTCAACAATGGAAAATACTCTCCGAAGCATGTAGATCCGATTTCACGTAATTCGCGTTATTGTCTGCAAACCAATTCCGTTTCTTGACTGGCACAACATTTATCCGAATGTTGTCCGTCCTACTACTCGATTTACTCGCGTTCGACGCGCGTAAAGTACATGTTCAGTCTACTGAAAGAAGCATTCTCTGTTACTATTCCCTTCGAATTTGTCGAGTTTCGTCGAGGAAACGGCCGTTCGGCCGCATCGCGCGACGGACCGATCGACGCGAACGAAACGAGTACCATCGCCGATCGTCGAACGAGCAACGCGACCACGGCAAGACGAACGGACGACGTAGGAACGTTATCGATCGTAGAGATACGCGACGCGGTCCGCGTCTCTCGCGATTCCGTTCGATCGGAGATATCCGCGTCGCCGATCGAACCTCTCTTCTCCCTCGGGACGCGTTTGTCGCGCGCGAATCTCGATCTCGTCGCGAACGGCGGAAACCGTTCGGCCGAGAGCCGCTCGCGACACCGGAGTCGACACCGGAGTCGACACCGGCCGCAACACCGGCCGAAATCGGTCCCTTTCGAGCGTAGAACAGGCACGCCACGTGCGCGTGCGCGTGCGCGCAGCAGCGTCAAAGGGACCTTTTAAACTTTAAAGGGCTCCTCGTTCGCGAGAATTCGCAGACTCGGCCGAGCGGCCGCTTCCGTCCTCCTCGCGGCTACCTGCGATCGTTCGCCGTCCTCGCGTCGCGTCGGCGTCGCGACGCTTTCTCCGAGTTTCGGCCCGATTACGGTCGTCGAGTCGCGCGAGTGGCGATCATGGTCTAATCGTAGCGTCGATTTTTCTCGCATCCGATGACGCGAGTACGGTTGCGAGCGCGGAGGACGCGACGCGGGGCGCGATCACGTGGCAGGACACGCGCCGGCTCTCTCCGTCTCTCGCTCCGTCTTTCTCTCTCCCTCGGTCCCACTCCCACTCTCCCTGCCTATACACGTATACGCGTACGTATCCATCCGAGCATCTATTCGTCCGTTCGTCGAAGCAAGACCTAACCAACGAGACCTACGCGTCCATCTTTCCAGCCGCGTATCGGCTGCCCTTTCCCCTTTGGTTCGCTAGCGCCTGTGCCCGGTGGTCCCGGTCGGTCGGTCTCGGCCGCGGCTCGAGCCGAAAACGGCCCGGCCGCGGCCGATTGCGTCACACCGGCTCGCGGTTAGCTCGAAATTCGAGGAAACGGTGGTTGCCGGTTCGGCTCGCGAGTGCGCGCGCGGTTCGTAGGCGGACGAGAAGGATGGCGAGGATCGCGAGACGGCACCTTTGTTGGGGAACGGCCACGGGTAGATGTCAGCGGCCGAAGGTGTCTCGGCCGGCGCAGCACCGTAAGCTCGAAACATGTTCCCACCGGGCGATCTTCTCGCGACAGCAGCAGTCGGCAACACCGTGCGCCCTGCTCGGTGGACGGAGCTCGACCGGATCGGTGGCGGCCGCGGTGCGCCGGCGAACGGTGCTTTCCCGAGCTCGACGTTCCTCCTCGCAAACTCGTTCTCGCGCGTACCCGTCCGCCGTCTTCGCGGCCGATCGATCTACACTCGCGCTGACACTCGCGCACTGGGAACCTCACCTTTCGACGCTCGACACAGTCGGCGCACCGCGCGCGGCACCGAAACCGAAACCGAGACCGAAACCGAAACGTTCTGCTCGCCGTGACGCGGTGGCGGTGGCGACGGCGGCGGCGGTGGCGGTGGCGGTGGCGGTGGCGGCAGCGGCGGCGGTGGCGGCGGCGGTGGCGGCAGAGACGGAAATAGCGATCACAGCATTCGAAGTTCCGAGTTCACGCGCGACGATACACATACGGATAAGAGCGCCGCGCGATCCGCGACAACCCGACCACGGTGTACCGTTTCTCGACCACGTCTGCGCGAAACTCGTTTCTGCACGGAAATCGCGGTACACCGCGCACCGTCGTCGATCCACTGCGGCAACTTTCGATTCCGAGCGATCGTCGCCGTCGCTGGAGCCGTAGGCGATCCCCGTCCTTTTCTCGATTCCGCTTTCTCGTTGCTCCGTCTCCTTCTCGTTCGCCTCGTTCGCCTTCTTCGCCTTCTTCACCTTTTTCACCTCCTCCCACCGCTTCTTCCTTTTCCACCTCCTTCGCCGCTGGTTGTTTGGCTCGCAACACGGTTCACGGTTCACGGTTCACGGTGCACGGTTCACGGTGCACGGTACACGGTACGCGTTGTCACAATTTTCGTAGAGTCGGCTGGCCGCGCGCGCGGCCGTCACGGCCGAGAACTCGGGAACGCTGTAACGCGAAACGGGATTCGTCGTCGTTCTCGGGAGATTAAGCGCACACTCGCGATCGAACGGATTGCCCTTTCCGGTCGTCCCGTGGTTCGCGCTCCGCGTTTCGCGTTTCTTCGGCCGCTCGACGGTGGACTTTGGATGCTCGAATACCGCGGACGACGGCGGTACCCCGGAGTTTGAGCGAGCACAAGCGCGGTCACTGTTTGTTTTCGAAAAAAGGCGTGGTTACGATCGCGATTACGGTCACGGTTGCGGTTGCGAGTGCGATTGCGCGTTGCGCGTTGCGCGAACACGGAATGCGATGCTCGCTGCACGAAGTTCGCTCGAGGAATGGCCGCTCCGCGATGGTCCTCGGCCCCCAGGCGTGGGAGGAAATGTTCGCCGAGTGGGGGACGCCACGGGTAGGTAGGGGGCAACGGGTGCCGGAGGCGAGGAGAGGCGCGGCTCGCCACGGCTCGGTTTCGTTCGGCCCCGAGCGACGTCGAACGACGTCGAACGACGTCGAACGACACATCCAGCAACGTTCGGCGACGCGCGACGAGCCCGGCTCGTCGCGCTGCACCGCCACACCGTTACGGCGTTACAGATTTCACGAGTTTTCCAGTTCTCCCGAGTTTTCGAGCCTTCCAGCTTTCGACTTCGAACGCGGCGACGATCTCGCCGGTCGAGCGCTCGCCGAGCAGACCCATGGCGTTGACCGCTTTCCTCGTGGAGACGCGATAAGGACTCCCGACGCGCGTTTCGGCGCGTTCGGCAGTCTCAGCGGTCTCGCAAGCTCCGCGATACGGGCTCGTTCCGCCATACGAGCTTTGGCTCGAGTGGTGGTCTCCTCGGTTCGTGGGTTCGCGGTTGCCATGGGGTCGAGTGGGGTGCGCGTTGAAACGGCCGAGCGAGGAGAAGTTGCTCCGAGATAAACGGACGGCGGACGGAGAAAGAGAGAAATAAAGAGAGAGAGAGAGAGAGAGAGACTGAGCGAGAGGGGGAGGAAGGCAAGAAAGAGCGAAGCCGGGAGAGAGGAGCGAGGAGCGAGGGAAGACGAAACAGGCTACGCACGCATGTACGCGTCGTAGCGCGCACAGCCAGAGATGCTCGGCGCAGAACGAATTTTCATTTCATCAAATTTCAAAATCCCCGGAAAAACTGGTGATTCCAGAGAAAAAGGATAAAAATGTTCGACGTGGTACGAACAAGCACCGTCAAGGCAACCCTTCCAACAAACAAAAATCTAAGCTATATTTTGGCCGAGTTGCGAGACTTTCGAATCAAGTTACTCGACTACAGGCAAGACACGGTTCAGTCTTGGGAAATTTGGTTGAACGTTCGTTCCGCGGTACCAGTGCCGGTACAAACGGTAAAGTAGCGCAACGCTGGAAAAAGAAAAAATGATCTTTCTACGAAGCGTCTGGCGTTTGACGATTTCGTCAGAGCCCGCGTCGCGTCGAGGCCCGTCGCGACGGGAACACGCCACGCCTCGCCAGAAGCGGTGAAACGACAAAAATGCGGTATCGCAACGATACGGGACTACGCAACGACACGACGTCGAGGAACTCGATGATACGCTCAAGGCTGTTGGCTCGCGAGTCTGTCGCAAACGGCGAGCACGCGCACGCGCGACTCCTCGCTCTCGACTCGTCGCAACACGACACCGCGAGAGATCGATCGACGATCCTCGACTCGCTTACCGAGATCTCGAGGGGAAAATCGGCGAACGCGCGCGATCCGTTCGACGGACGGCATTGGGGATTCGATTCGCGACGGATTAATCGACGTCCAAGGTTCCGGCCGTTCGATTAGCAATGGTCGCGACGTATCCGTCCTCGGTGTCGCTCTCTCGCGATTTGCGGCGACTCGTCCGACGCACACCCGTTACGCAATCACCGGCCGTGCGAGTCGATCGGTGGTTTTTCGCGATCGCGAAACCTCGGAGTTTTCCGAAGCGACCGCGAGGCGACGCGAGGCGGCGCGAGGCGGAGAAACCCCGACGATTTCTGGCCTCGATTATACAATTATATAACGAACGAAAGATACGGACACGCGAATCTGTGGGTACGGATTGCGACGGCGTTTCACTTCCCCGTCCGATGCAGTCGCGATACGCGATAAGCGTTTCGCTGGAGATGGGAGACGCGAGGCGTGACTCGAACCCGAGGGAACCGAACGGCAGCTGGCACGGTGAATCGAGTCGCGGCGACACCGGCGACACCGGCGACTCCGGCGACAGCCGCGCGCTCGAATTTCGAATCGCGGAAAAGACCGACACCCACGCTCGCCTCGATACAGTCGAATCCTTCAACGATAACGCGTCGTGTTCTTACCAAAATAGTTTGCACCGTCGAATCACCGTTTTCCCGCAACTTTCAACGACTGACGATACCTTGTCCAGCTGGACCAAATAGAGACGGTGGACGGAGGTGGCTCGAGGTGCAACCCATTCTCCCATAATATTCCAAAGGAAATTCCATTTCGTAGTTCGATTCGTTCTATCCTAGGACCTTTTGGAACTAGAAACTTATTCCTCGTCGAAACTTTCCGAATCTTCATACATTCCTAATTACCTTGTTGATACCTCAAGCGCGACAACTTTAGTGGCAACTACCGCTTCGTAGTGGAAAATAATCTGGCTTATCACGGAAAACAAACCGAGATGAAAGACGAATCGAATCTCATTGATTTCTTCGTTTCCGAGGTCGGACATCGATACAGAAAAGTTGAGTTTTTGGCCAAGTGCCACTAGAATTCTGAATCCAGCCCAACGCGCGGCCCTCCGCCGTTATCGCGCGTACGCGCTTTCTCGAACGGTGAGGCGTCCTTGCTTCGCGCCCGGTTATGTCGTAACGCGTTCCGTAATACTAATCGCTCGTTCGTCGGACGCACGACGCACGACGCACGACGCACAGTAGGGCATTTGCTCGATCTGGCCGGCCAGAAGCCCGTTCGATAAATTCTCTCTCAACTGTAACATTTTTACTGTTTCGGGTAGCCGAAACAATCTCCCGATCATTTGTTTGTTCTCGGAGAACTCGAAAACCGCCGAGCTGTCCCGAAGTGCCATATGCTTTGGAAATCCACGAATGGTTCTTCGGTGTCGAAGCTTGTCAACCGAGTGCATACCGCGCCTTTAATATTCCAGTTCCATGACCTTTTTACCACGAGTCGTTATGTAAACATCCACATTCCAACATAGCTAATGCATCGTCGATATCTGTTAAGGTCGCACTACTTCGAAAATGATTTTCTCGTAGATCAAGACGCGTCCCGGCAGTCTCTCGAGCACAGTTTTCTTCGGAAATTTTAATACAGCGGAACAACTGTAACAAGTATCGTGTACATGCTAATCGATTGATCGTTACAGGTATACACGATTGGGACGTTCTCTCGTAAGAAGACGATATAAACCTGTCTGGAAGTTTGGCCGGGCGGATCGGGCGAATACCCCACTGCGCGGCGTTCGCGCGAAACGTTGTTCGGGTAAAACGATCGACCCTTCGCTTAAAATAAGCGGAAGTAAAGACTAGGAACGGTCCTATATTTAGAAGGTAGTGCGCGATGCGCCTTGCGCTCGTCCGTAGATCTCTCCGACGCGTCGCTGTCATCCTCGTCGTCGGCTCTCCGCCGCTCCGCGCCTCCTTATCTCGCGAGTGTACTGCTTTTCGTCTGGCGAATCAACTTCTGGTTCCGGCCGTGCCGAAGCGTAAATATATTCCGGCCTGCGACTCGTGTTAGGCCCATGCATAATGGATAACGGGCGCACCGTAGCGGCGAGCCCGCGGAAAACTCCTCCTATTTGCATTTCTACGAGCCGTGTGGCGTCTCGGTCTTTCGTGGAAGAGGACGAGGATCCGTTCCGATCGGAGCCGAATCGTAAATGCGAGGAACGCGTGCGACTTTGCCCCTCGAGCCCGAGCTCGGACAGCCAGGCGTGCGCCGAGCAAACGTCCCGAGTGTCGAGGAGACGAGTACGCGCGCGCGCGCGTGTACGAGCGACCAGCTGACTACCGAAACAGCTGTAGCGATACGCGGGGCAGGCCGATGCATCGTAGCTCCTTCCTCTTCTCGCGTTCCACGTTCGAGCAGCTCTGCTCCGCTGCGTTCCGTTTCGTTCCGTTTCGTTTCGTTCCGTTTCGTCTCGTTTCGTCTCGGTCCGATCTCGCGGCCGCTCCGCTCGAGCCGAGCGCCGACATCCGATACCACTGTACCGATGCGCGCGACCAGTCCTCCGTTTGGGATACTCTCCCCTTTCGCTTTTTTACTCCTCGATTCGCCGATACGGCCAACTACCGTAAACCGACGGGATCCGATTCCGATTCACGCCGATCTCGTTTAGGCCCCGGATCGCCACGCGCAACCTACCCGAGAGACACCTAAGCGCGGCTCGAGCAACACCGGAACAATCGGGAGGAGCCGACGGGACTATGCTTCGGATCTTTGGAGAGAAACTCGAAGCAATTACGAGAGCCGAGAATTCCGTTCCAAGCCGCTTTATTTTTAGCCATCTTACGTAACCGACAATGTCGGTCATCGACCGACCGCGAAAGCGTTAATCGTTTCGCGCGAGTCTCGATCCGATCTCCCGTCTCGATCGTACTCCTCTCGCGATACTTTTTCGTTGGTGTCGCCGATGCCGGGGAAACGTCCGGAAATGCCGGACGAGGAAAAACGGAAATTACGCTCGCCTTCCGAAGTCGCGCCATAACCGCATAGATTCCAATTCTTCGAATACCGTAAAGCGTTTCTTGTTCTCGACAGTGAAAGTTCCCGGTTGGTCAATTCTAATCTTGCAAAAAGATTCGGCTGTACGTTATTCATCCGTTCTTTCTGTTTTTAACTCGCAGCGTTGGCAGAAGCTCTCCCGACGGCCGACGATCGATAAGCGTGGAAGGTAAACGGGTACAGGCGGCCGGTGTTTACGAAGGAAAGCGGACGCTCACCGGCGAGCACGAACTGTCGTATTCCGGCGATACCAGATAAGGCGAAACACGCCCAAAAACTGATACGACCTAACCACTGGGGAAACCGCGGTCGCGCTTTCAAAACCGATTCGCTTCCGCCTCGATCCGCTTCCCTTGCGACGGCACATGCCCTCGGGATGCATCGATTCCAGGCGAGCATTGTTCGGCGAGCGTTCTCGTTGCGATTCGATGGCTTTCCGATGCGAATGCGCTGCAACGAGCGCCGCGAATGTCCGCCGTGCACGATTACGACACCTACGTAATATTTTTAACGGATACAGACGCGATACACACGATACCCACGATACACGATACCGCGCTCGCGCTCGCGTTTCCGTTCCCGCCCCCGCTACCGCTACCCTATCCTTGAATTTATATAACCGTCGTACTTCCATTAGTCGTTGGGTTTCTTTAACCTATCTCTTTGGACGAAGGCTGCGCGACGGCTGGATATCACGTAACAATTTTTCCCGTCTGTACGGGCTTTCCGTCGGAGCTCGCTATCCTTCGACGTGCCGCCGAAGATTCGACGCTGACGCGGAGACGGTTGGATGCGAGGAGACCTACAGACGGAGAGACGAAGATGAATCGAGAGATCTCGGCGATTACGAGACTCCAACGCTCCAGCTCCCGGCCGAGAGACGCTGCCGCCGAGTATCGACACGAAGTAGGAGGAAGTAAGAAGAAAGCTAAGAAAGAGGGGGTCGACGTACCCGGTAGAGAGAAGATCGAGGAAGAATCCACCCCTAGACTCGCGCAACCACCGTGCAGCGCCGCGAGACTGCGCGCTTCGATCAACGCGAGGGAGAAGATCGATCAAATCAGCCGAGTGCCGAACTCCGTAGCCGAGGTTGTCAACAAACCACCCTCGGATCGCCGAAGCGAACCTTATCTCGCTCTCTTTCCTCTCTTTCCTCCTACGTATTTACTTCTCACGCCCCTGCGTTATCTTCGCCGCGGCGTGTTTACCGTTCGGCACAAGGGTACGCCGCGCGTGCCTTTTCCACCGATCGCCTTCAACTTTCGTCCTGCGTTGTCCTCCGCGCTTATCGTTACACGGACGGACGGGACGCACCGCGGAGCACGCGATTCGCGTTAACGGCCAGCGATGCGACTTTCCCTCGGAGAATCGCAGCCTCGGAACGACGCGAGCTTCGTACCGCTCAACTTCCTTTTCTTCGCCTTTCATCGATGCTACTATGCAATCTACTCTCCGAGTTTCGGTTCAGTGGAATTTTCAGCACATTTCCTACCGGTCGGGCCTCGGGCGAATGGTCGAAAAAGCTCTGCTTCGCCCAGACGCGGCCGACAACCTAATATTATTGATCTACCGACAACTTTCCAATACAGATTTCTTAAAAAACCGTTTAGCTGGACTTGTTGGCAATGTCAGTGAAAGATTCCATTCTACTGTTTGTCGGCTAGTTGCAAAACCTTTCCATTCGGACGTAAAAATTAGTGAAATCGCCGCTTCTACAGCCGCCGAACAATGAGGTTCGGATTGCTCGCTTATTACAAGGAACCGGTATGGCAGATTAAGAGGAACAGCAGCGAGTATCGAAAAATGACTCCTTTTTTCTATATTTTTCTACGTTTTTCTACGGTTCTCATGGTGCAACTGTGCTCCGGTGCTTCAGTGTTTCGAGCGGGTCGCGATGCTTCGTTCATACGTCCGCTCGTTCCAACGCCAAGCGCTTTCGTCCACTGTCGCTCGTTCTTCACCCTTTTACCCTTCTTTATTCTTTGACGTAAGCCTTTTGTCCCCCAGGATATTTGCGGAGCTTTGTTTCGTCGACTGGCTGCGTACCGGCTTAAACAGACGTTGCTAATGGCGCGACACGGAAGGTACAAAGGGTAGCCTGGATGCCGACGAACGTTTATTTATAATTTGACCATCGAGTCGAGAAAACAACCGATAGAGTACCGTTCGAGGTCGAGAATCGTGGCTCGGTCGGATTCGGTTTTACGAACGAACACGCTCGAAACCGCGAGTATTCGAAACGCTCGACGCGCTAAAGGTTCGACACCCGAAAGAATCGATCGTCCGACAGCCGGACAACCGGCGAGGTGTCTCGAGTTGAATTTTCAACGGTCGAATCCCTCTAGATTCTAGCCATTCGACATGGCAATGTTGCGGATCACTGCAATGCGGCTGACGGTGCCAGTTGGTCAATAGGCAACCAGCCAATCCCGATCGAATCCGAATAAGCCCTTGTGCCATTTTCCACGATTACCTCGAAACCTGCGTGCCTCTTCTTCCGTCCGCTCGCTTTTCCGCGTTATTCTCGCGTTTCCACGGAGGAACGACACGCCTCGGACACGCGTACGATATCCATTCGAATCGATTCGCCCGCGAACCTTTCGGAAATGGACATCGATCCGAATCGACCAACCGAATCGCCGGCGGCAATTTTCCCGATCGCGCTCAAACTGCGCCGTTTCGAGCCGTTGATCCGGCAATTCGACGAACCTCCGTTCAACGCGTTCGAGTTTGCCGCGCTCGCGCTGGTCTGCCCGGGTACTGGCTTTCGCTGTTCGCGAACCGACCCAGAGGTGGCAGCATGCGTCTTTTCCGCTCCGTGGATCGTTCGATATCGAGTGGCCGGCGCTCTCGGTCGGTACCCGATCGATTTCTGTATCGCGTGCAACCGAGTTTCTACGTAAAACGGTCCGCTCGTTGCACGAAAACGATCGAAACGATCGAAACGACGAGATCGACGCGGGGGTATCGGTGGACCGGTACGGAAATGGAAATCGGAACCGAAACAGTTTTTCCAACCGCTTAATTTGGTCGTGTCGCGCGGTTCTTACACGCGTATCAAATTCTATTCTTAGTCTAATCGCGCGTTATCGGGCCGTGCGTTCAATGTTTACACCGTTTCTCCTTATCGGACGTTACCTTTATTTTTTGAAACGTTATCTACCACTCACGATCAACGTTGTTCTCGGCTCTCGCGTAATATCGGAACACGAAGCCGCAAGCTCTGAAACGTAACGCACCGAATTGCGCAAAGACGATCCTCCTCGGTGAAATTGTTTCGAGGCGAACAGGCCTCCCGTATTTACGCGGCTGGTACTCTTTATCCATTCAGCTTTTCAATTACGTCTGTCGCGTACGCGTACGCGCACCGTCGCGCGAGGGTTCACGGCGAGCCGCGGAGGTGGAAACGTAACGAGGGGGAGAAAGTACGATCCAATGAAACCCTAGATGGCTCGAGAGCGACGTTGAAACCACCCTCTGCGAATCCCGTGGTCGTTACCAACCGATTACATGACACGCGTTCTCGCAATATAGGTCGGAGAATGCGTTCGCGAACGGTGCACCGTTCAAGGATGCAGAGTTGGCCGTTTATCAGTTTTCTAGTACTTTTTCCTCTTCGTTTCCTTCGTCGTCGTCGTCGTCGTATTAATGTGCAACGCAACGATCGAAGTATGTATACGCCAAAAGATTCGGCTGGCATCTCGAAGTTGAAGCGCAAAGCAGCCCGATCCCCTGCAAGAATGTCGCGCTACGGCCGTACACCGAGATAACGCGGCATCGATTTGCTTTTTTCTTAAAGAACTCTTATCGGAGCTAAACACGCGATTCGCATGTACGTCGGAACGCGATCGTTGCCGCGATATCGATCGATACTTTGAGCCGCGGCGAAACGTGGAAGCGACGGCACGGGTATATTTCGCGAACGGTGAAGCTACCGAAAGATCTCCGCGGGACCTGAGAAATCGAGGGGAATAATAATGGTTGTGTCGTCGGTATCACCGATCATCCTCGAATCTCGCTCGAACGCGACTCGACCTAGTGGCGCGACTTAAAGTGCCACGCCGACACTTTCGAAGATGGCGCAGCGGCCTGCCCACTCGGCGCGGTGGCTGACAATGCCTCGAGAGTAGTTTTTGTTCTCGAATAAAGGCTCGTTCGCGGTACAATGCTATTTCTATATCGCGTCCTCCTATCCTCGACCCTACCGCACGGCAGCCATCCCCGCGAAGACGACGGTAGCGGCGTTATTGATATCACGCCGGAGATTTCGTTCGGATATTTCGAAAACTCGATCGCGGGAGAATCGAATCTGGCGTCTTTCTCGTGTCTCGGGCTAACGACGGTTTACGAATTTCTGTCGCGGGTATGAACAGCTGCGACCAATTAAAAAGAAAGATGGAAAGATGACGTTCGTTCATCCTCTTGGCCCGCGGGAGGGAACGCGCTCGCGAAGTTTCCGCGCGACTCGTAGACAGGGTGACTAGACTCGGAAAAGAAGGCGAGGGTTGCGAACAAGGGAGCGCAACGGGGATTCTAAGCTGTCGGTTGCCCTCTTCTCCTTCCCGAGTCTCCAGTTCCGTCGCGGGGCCGCTAGGAATTCGCAGTTGTCGAAATTCTCGTCGTCCGGACGTACAGTCGTTTCCCAGAGTCTCTAAAGGAGAAGAAAACGGGAACGAACGATCCTTCCAAGCGAGAATCCGAATCGCAGAGTATCGCAGTCGACGCGTCGTCCTTATTCCCGATTATTCGGAACCCAACGTGACGCGAATCCAGACGCGAGACACGTAGACCGTCGTTTCGAACGTCTTACTCGCGATCTTTGTACGCTCGCCACACGCCTCCAGTGGTGGACACTTACCTTTCACGTGTTCCGGGGTATCCGTGGCGCCGGTTCTCATGATGTCGCTCAAATAATGTTCCAGTGTCCTCATACTATCCAACGGAGAGTTTCCATTGGCCGTCATGCGATCCTGCGAAAATAACATACATAGAAATTCGCGCGCCGTGGCAGCGAACACGGGGGAAAATGGGAAACGGTGTGCCGTTAGTCGCAGGAGAAAGAAGCACGGCCGTCGACGAATAGGAGGCTGAACGCTATTCGATATATTTAACTTTGACATTGTGCAAGCCGATTCAAAAGTAATCGAGGACACGCGCGCGTACGAGGAACGGTAAAGAAAGAAACGAAGGAGTAGGGCGGCAAGAGAGCGAGACGGAGGAGGTGGTGTATATCGATCGGAACGCGTACCACGAGTTTCTACCCTTCGCTGCCGGGAGACTGGCGAACGCGTTTCTAACGTATATTCCGTAATTTCGTCGAGCAGATCTCGCCGAGCATCCCGCCGAGCATTTCGTCGAGTCGCAAGCGCGAGCAGGAAAACGGGCGTACGCTCGACGAAGACGCGGCGGCGACGCGCTAGACGATAGTTAAAAGGAAAGCAAGGAACGGAACGTAATCGTCTCGACGAGTGGCTGGCCTGGCTCTTTTCCATCTTTCGTTTTCGCGTGCCGCGGGAATCGCTGGCGAACCCCACGCGCACTTCTCCACCCTTAGTCACGGAGGAACACGAGCTCTCGAAGCCCCTCCGGTAGTGTTTGGTCTCGCGAAGGCGCAGACACGAGGCGGCTGACGCTTGCGCGCTCCTTGGCGCAAGCGTGACACGACCGCGAGCACTTGGCCGGAGGATATCCGTGTAGGCACGCGCATCCATGTGCGAGCGCAACCACGGGACAACGATTTCCCTCCCTCTCGCTGCGAGTCGCCTCGTTTCCGTCTAGCTGGAGGCGAGCTAGAAAATCAATATAGGGAAACCAGGAAGCAGCGGTAGGGCGTCGACAGCGAAACCTCTGTGCGAGCTCCATCGCAAAATTGCCGCTATTCTAGCTGTTCTAGCTGTCCTAGCTGTCCTAGCTGTCCTGGCTGTTCTTCCAACCATTATGGCCGCTCGAACGGTGCGCGGCAGGCTCTTGCCCCTTTTCCTTGCTCCTCCTTTCGCGACATCCATTCCGACTATCGACTCGTCCCCCGGCCTTCCCGAGAACATCTTTTCGCCGGTGTCCGTCTGGGTTTGTCCGTCGATTTCCATCGATTTCTCGTGGAAACCTCCGAATTGCGGCAACGAAATACGAGGATACTGCTCGGTGGTAAAGCTCAGGGGAACGACGATAGCGAGAGCCAGGGCTCTGTTATACGAGTGCGAAAAGCGCGATTGCACGGGGATTTAGGCTCGTGCTCGATCGATCGCGCGATCGAAAGCCGAGAGACGACGCAAGGTAGCTATTGGGATCGAATCGGTCGCGGATGGTTTGGCTGGGTTGGCGGAGCAACGCGAGTCGAGTCGAGTATACCCGATGTGCGCCGGACCAGTGAAAATCGAGCGTAGAGACCGGGACGACGTAACCTGAATCTCTAGGCGAGTGCGGCACGAGCGATTCCAGCCGGCCACCGCGAACTAGGTCACCATTGGTGGAAGCGAGAAGTCGCCGGTGAAGGGAGAAAACGAAACGAGGAGAGCGGTAGAGTGAAACGCGAAGGGTTGAAATGGAATGGGGGCGATATCAAAACACCGGAGAATGCAAACCTCCGCGCCGCGTCGTCGATGTCGCTTCTGCGAGGCATCCCCCCGTTTTCCACCCGCAACCGTCTCGTTCTTCTCGTTCGGTCGCATAGTCCTCCGAAATTCCACGAATCTTCCAACGCGTACATTTTTCGAATGACTTTGCTTCGAACGAGGGGCGAGCTCGGATCAGCCGGCGGATCAGCGAAAGAGCAAAAGGGAAAAAGTCGATGAAAACGGATCGGGACGCGAGCGCTGCGTTCGATAGCGGGTGGCTGTGAACCACGGATGGCGTAACCACCTCACCGGTGCATCGATGCGCCAGTATCGACTGCATCGCTACCGAGCTGCTTCGGAGCTTCTTGTTTCCCCCGATTTCTCCGTTTCCCAGCGTCCATCGTATCTCGGAACACGTATTTGTTCGCCGAATGGAAAGAGATACGCGAGAAATCGCGAATCGCGTTAGTCGGGATTTATGGGAGGATCGCGCGCGGCTTTCATCTTGTTACCGTTTCTAAGCGAATTAGAACGATTACGGGACGTCGTTCGCACGATGCGACGATGCTCGACGACAACCGAAAACGATGCGTCCTCGCGTCCCAGAGGTCGAACAGCGGGAAAAGGAGAGGACAGATGAAATGACCGATTTGTAAATTGTTGCGCAGCGCGTGCTAGACAACTACCCCGGCGACTACCCCCGGCGCCTACCTCGTCGACTACGAGACCCGGACGAAAAATCTATACCGCGCGAAACCGGACTGACCTATAAACCTCGTGCCAGGTCACTCCGCACCGGCGCAGTTCCCAATTCGAATAGGTGTGGGATCCCGAATTGGGTTAACGTCCAGATATTCCGCGTTCCTGAAATTTCGTATCCCTCGGCAAAAGGCTCGCACGGCCCTAGCGAATCCATATGGAACGGAAACGTTCGACCGTAACGAGACGGGACGGGACGAGTCGAGACGAGACGAGACGAAACGCGCAACGCAAACGGTTTTTCGCTCCATGCCTATTTCAAGGACGAATTTATGCCGCGCCACCAGACCGCGATGCAATTATCGCTCGTGGAGTACAGGCAGCGCGTGTCGCGTGCGCCGGGCGCCGGGCGCACCGCGTAGCGATCACGGCCCCGCGGACGTTACCTTTCGATTCTCGATAGAAACGATTATCGCATCTTTATTAATAACGCCCACCCTCGGCGCGCTTCGTATCTGGTACACGACCGTTGTCCGACCGACCGACTAATCTTCTTTTATCAATTTTCTCGCATGCTTTCCCTGCTCCCGCGTATCGGTCGCCGCTTTCAAATACCAGATGCCACTCGCCACCGCCTACATTTCGATGTACGCGATACGTAGCGCGCTGTGTCATGGTGCCGCGTTGCGTCGCGACGCTTCGTAACGCGTCGTTCGATAATGAAAATGTAAAGGGACTTTGAGTCATCGCAGATACGATCGCCGATTGATTTTGCCGCCTCGCCGACTGTAACGGAACGGAACGGAACGCAACGGCGGCTCGCGACACGTGTCCCGATTCGCTTCCAAGGTGAACGACGGCCTATCGAGTTATCGGCCTACGAGTCGAAGCGTTTCCTTACCAATTTCGTTCGCCGTTTCTTAGCAGCGTATCTCGGTGGCGCGGGTCCGATCCCCAAACCAGCTCCGCTCGTCGACGCGCCGTAGCTCGCGTGTTCGCGATCGTTCCCCGACAACTTGATTCGTCCAGCTACCTCCTCGCTCGTCGTTTCTACGCGCACCGAGATTACATCGGAACAAGACTCGACGTAGGCCGCTACGCGCGACAAACGTGCCTAAAATTCTCGTGCGAGAACCAGGGATTCTCCGAATAGTCGAGCAACCGCGGAAAATATTCCTGCGAATACGCGACACGCTCCGATCGCGTTTCTGCATCGTATCCGAAAATCGCTGCATCGAAGTAATGTCGGTCGACGAGAATTTTCGAGAATAATGCGCGGTGTAACGCGACGCGGCGCGACTCGTTGCGTTAGCCTGAATAGCGTCACCTCGCGTCAATCGTTGCAACGTATGCAAATCCACATGCCACGGTACCGTTGCGCGTTTCAAGAAAAGACCGAACGCGTTACCGAACATCCGGAATCTTCTTCGACGAAACGACGCCGCTAATCGTAATTCCTCGGTTTAATGTCTTGCAATCGAGCGCGATCGCGGCACGCGTCGGATGAAAAATATCGAAAAACGCATACGTGCGCCTACGCACGGCTGCTCCGAAAGGGTTAACGAGCAGATAAGGAAAAACGATTCGAAGGCCGGAGGACGATGGGAAAGGGACAACGGTCGACGATAAACTACAGAACTCGCTCGGGAATAAAATCCGCTGTTTCTCTAGGTCAGTGTGCAAGTCTATTTTCGACAAGTGGCTAAAATAGCTGAGCTTCAACTTCTGCTGTACACTGTTCGAGCTCCGCCACGTACGAACGAAATTAGGTCAGGCATCAGCGACGAAACGAGAAACGAAAAACGAGGAACGAGAAAGCTTTTCCTCGGTTTTCGAATCGCGAAATACCCAGAAATTCGAGGAACGTTTCGTGCCTCGATTAGCCGCGAACGCGAACAATCGTTAACGATGCTCGACGACGCTCGACGATGCTCAACGAAGCTTCTGGATTTCCGTGCGTGCGCTCGAACGACAGAAACGGGTTCGTTTCGATATCGTTCACTTTTCTCGTTTCGCATCGACGATTCGTTGGTCGAGGCGGTCGTCGCGTTACGGATAGTTCCGCGAAACACGTGCCGCCTTGGAACTTTCGATCGTTCGGAGAGCAGAGCAAAACCGCCAAGCCGGAATAAAACCGAAACCCGACAAACGCCACCGGGGAAATAAGAAAGAGCGAGAGGAGATTCGACCGAGCGTGTTCTCGCATCGAGATCTCGAAGGGAGTCGCTGAGAATTTCTCGACGAACGATTTCCCGTTCGAAAATGGAACGATGTCCCGGTGTACGACGTACGCCGCACGATCGTCGAAACAGCCGTTGCTGCGCTGTCTAAATTTAAATTCGAGTCTCGAAGTGGTTGCATAACCTGGCATCGAGTGCGTGCACGAGCGAAACTGCGGAAGTTGAAACTACCGGTAGCTGTATACTTTTTTTCGACGGGTATGCGCGATTACCGACGTGGCGTTACAACGCGTACCCTTTACCGCGCGGTCGATGGTCAACGATCGATAATGGAATGCCGGATTGAACCTCGAAGAAACACCCACGCAACGGCCTGCTCGAATCGTTACGAACAAAGTTGCCCTTCCAGCCGACGTTCGACCGTCAGCCGATAATTCGAACAGGGAGACCGACTTACTTGCTGAAACGGAGGCAGTTGTAGCAAATCCCTGTCTTCGGCGGCGGTAACCTCGAAGGTAGGTGCCGGTTGCGGTGGATACATGTTGCCTTTGCCAGGGTACGAGGTGCTCCTTCGAAACTTGACCGGACTGATGCAAGAGGGGTGAGCCGCGGGGCCCGGATGACCGGGAAACGTGGGGCTAGGTTTCCTCCCCTGGAGGCCCGCGGCAGCGGCCACCGCGGCGGCCGCGTGCAGCGACGAGTGCAGAGGAGGCAGGTTCGGTACCGATCGGCCACGACTCCACGGCGAAAGCCCGGGACTCGCGACCGCGGTCGCTTGCGGCGCGGCACCCCATTGCTGAGGCGCTTGCGGACCACCGGACCAAGCAGCATACCCCTTCCCCGGAAGGTACACGCCGGGGTGCGAAGTCGCCGGTGGAGGCTGTTGTTGTTGTGCTTGCGGTTGTTGTTGTTGTTGCTGCTGCTGCTGCTGCTGTTGTTGCGGTTGCTGGGCTTGCTGTTGGGGTTGCTGTTGGGGTTGCTGCTGCTGCTGCTGTTGTTGCTGCTGCTGCTGTTGTTGCTGCTGCTGCTGTTGCTGCTGCTGCTGCTGCTGCTGCTGATGCTGCTGCTGCGCGGAGGATACCTGGAGACCGTGTCTATTGCCCGGAGCACCGACGTTGCCGTGCTGTTGGGAGAAATTATGGCTAGCCGTAATGGCGCGACGAGTTCCCGTGGACACCGCCGGTCCGGTGGCCGCGAACAGCCCGGCAGGGCCGCTGCTCGGGAAATTCTGAAACGCGCCGATGGATCCGTTGACCGGCAACGCGTGGAGTCCGGTGTCGTCCGGGGCGGACCAGAGGCTCGGCACCCTGCCAGGATCGGAAAATCCCTGGAGAGTCGAGCCGGCGGTGTTGCACGTAATATCCTTCTCGGTGGAGGAGGGCGTCGTCGGCGTTATAGCGATACTCTCGACCTCGACCGCGACCGCGACCGCGACCGCGTCTTTCGCCTTCTCCTGTCCGGCCACGGCGTCCAAGCCGCTGCTCGGCGATAACGGCGCGGTCTTCCCGGTACCTTGTTTCTCTATCAACAGATCGTCCTGCATCGTCGAGGTCGTGACGGTTACGGCGTTGTTGACGCTGCTACCGATCGACGATTTCGTCGTGGCCGACAACGAGCTGGAAAACAAACTCGTCGCGCTAAAGTCCCCCATAAATCGGACGCGCCTCTCTCGTTTCTCGGATAGGCGACGCGACGGTTCGGCGGTTCACCGTTCTCGTCGCGACCGAGCTCGTCCTTGCCGGCAAGAACGACGTTCGACCAGCCGACCGGAGAGCTCGCGAGACACCTATCGATCCACGCGGCACGCGTAAAAACACCGAACGAGTATACCGGAAGCTGTGCACAGACCACACCGGCCTACTTCGATCCTCCTCCGCCACCACCACCCTTTCCTTCTTCTTCTTCTTTTCGACTCGGCTGTTGCCGCTGTCCTTCGCTTTTCTTCTCTCCGCCGCCCCTTCTTGCCCTCTTTCTCCTTCTTCTACTTTTATTCCTCTTTCTCCTCTTCCTCTTCCTCTTCCTCTTCCTCTTCTTCCTCCTCCACCACCTCCACCTCCACCAGCACCACCAGCACCAGCACCACCACCTTCTTCTTTCGATTCTCTTCGATCGCGCGCCACTCGTCCTAATCCGACACCACGATTCCTACTCTTTTATTCTCCTTTATCCTCTCTTCGATTCCCCTTTACTCTGTTCGATTCCCTTCGATTCAGCCTTATCGTCGAGGCAGCTCGCCAACGTTCGCCGATCGATTAAATTACGCCAACGATGCGTCGCCCCGGATAATTCGGCAGCGACTTTGCATTCTGTTCGCTATCGAGTGGTCGAGCGGTCGAGCAGTCGTCGTTATCGACGACGACCGCCACGTTCATTCTCCGACGTCTCGAATGCCGATGCGAGATCGCGCGAGGCTTCCTCCTTGGTCGCTTCCCCTACGCTGACATAATTGCTTTCCTTTTCCCCGGTGGAACGTCGGCGAGCTTCGAAAATCGAGCGCGTTCACTGACGATTCTCTTTTCGCGGCATAGTTACACGCACATCACTGCACACGGACGTTCGATCGGACAGCGATCCACCCGCGACCCTTCCTCGAATCGGCGACGATTGTTCGTCGGCCGACGCTCGACGCTCGTCGCTCGTCGCTCGTCGCTCGATCGTCGAGAAACCGAACTGACGCGACGATGCGCGCACACGACGGACACGAACCACCGTACGCACACCGTTGCGCGCGAGGAACGCGCAAATATCGCTACCCCTTCGCCGATAGCTTCGAAGGTTCGCGCGACGAGACCCGTTCCTGGCCGCGTGTACTCCAATTTCCGAAGCGACGCACTCGGATACTCGATTTGGCCGAACCAGCCGGAATACTCGGACACTCGACGCGAAAAACGCCTCTCCTTGGCAGGAGCACGATTTGCTCGCGATCGATTGCTCGCGCACCTCGCACCTCCCGACTTTACGGAAAACTCGCAGCCGTTCCTCCGCACTCGCGGCTGCCTTCCCGACAACCTCGCTCGCGCTAAGTTTGCCTCTTATCGGCGGCTCGCATATTTTACGCACTAATTACGTAGACGGTCTTGGTTCCACCGCACAGCTCGGCCGCGTTCGCTCGCGTGCCACGCTTCTGGTAGCGATTCCGGGGAATTGCGAGCACACGATCACGCGTATTCGTCGCGTCGCGCGAATCGGTTCGTCGACGATCTTCGGCTGGTCGTCGGACGGCGGACGGCGGACGGCGGACCGCTGACGCTGCGATTAGCGCGGTTGCTGCGCTCGACAGACCTTCCCGATCGGAGGCCAGAAGAGCCCGATTCGACGACGCGGCTTCGTGGCTCTGCGCCGAGTGTAATGCGATTCGCGCGTCGTGCCGACTTTTGGAACACTGTGGCCGTGCCGCGGCCCACACCATACCAATCGTAGACTCTCGCGTAGCCGTACACTCGGCGATCTTCGGCCCGCCGCTTCGTCCTCGTTCACGTCCTCGTCCTCGTCGACGTCGTCGTCGCTGCTGCGTTGCGCGCCGACGTCGATCACGCACGCGCATTTCTTTTCGAACCGCCGCCGCCGCCGCCGCTGCCGCCGCCGTCGACGATAACCAACGGCACCGTTACCTCCGACGCAGCGATCTACCGTCGTCTCCTCTTTCCCATCACCGCCCGCTCGCCCTTTCTTGTCCTCTTATCGTTCTTCCGAGCGATTCTTACCTATCATCGGACCAGAGTATTTTACAAAAACGAATGGAAAAGGTACAGAAAACGATCGTAGATATGGACTTATCCATATCCAGTCGTCTCCGTCTCTTTTTCATCGATTCGATAATTTGCCAGTTGCGTAACAGTAACGATAGATTTCACACGTTGCGTATTCGATCGCGTGTTTCGTAGATCGATCGATGCACGCTCCGTGGATCGGCAAACGTTACGGCCATCTACCAGCGACCAGAGGAAACCGATTACAAAGCCCCCGATGACGCGCAACCCGTCGGACGTACACGCCGCCCGGGGCACGCGCTTCCGCGCATGTATTCTTCTCTGAACGGATTCAAAGATCGCAACGCTTATGGCCTCTATCGATGCATCCCGTATTGCTCGCAGTTTATCCGCCGTCAGTTTCTCGACCGTCATTCGTCCAAGTTAACCTTGGAGAATTACCGAATAAAAATTCAAATGTCCTCGAAATGATAGAATTGTACAATTGCTACGATTCACAGCCCTCTGCTGGGCTTTCTTGTTACTTCGAATAGGTGTCGCCATCGTAGATCGGTTGACGCGTGAATCAGTTCGTTTGACGTTTCGACGAAACGCGAGTAAAAATTGAAATTTTTCCATTCGATCGGTCAGCCTCGTTTTCGCATCCAACGAAATGAACAGACTATTCGGCCGCGCGAAACCTAGAGAACCACCGCCGAGTCTTACGGACTGCATTGCCGGGGTAAATATTACGTCTTTTCGTCTTACGAGCGAAAAAGGTTAGGTTATCGTTTCAACCGCATACCTTCTTACAAATCAACTGACAACGATTCATGGTTTTTAAAGGTCGACAGCAGAGCCGATTCGGCGGAAAAGAAGATAGCGAAATTGGACGCGGAGTTAAAAAAGTTTAAAGACCAAATGTCGGTAATGAGGGAAGGCCCTGCGAAAAACGCGGTAAAGGCTAAAGCGATGCGCGTTTTGAAGCAGCGAAAAATGTACGAGGCGCAAGTAGATAATTTGCGTCAGCAGGCGTTCAACATGGAACAAGCCAACTATGCTACGCAAACTTTGAAAGATACTCAAGCAACCGTAGTCGCCATGAAGGAGGGAGTTAAGCAGATGCAGAAAGAATTTAAAAACATAAATATCGACCACATCGAGGTACGTACCGAGAACTCGCCTCTATCCTCTCTCCGAATTCGTATCCCGCCGGTAATTGTCCGTTTGCGCTCGCGTAGGATCTTCAAGACGACTTGGCGGACATGCTGGAGCAAGCGGACGAGGTGCAGGAAGCGATGGGTCGCAGTTACGGAATGCCAGATATAGACGAGGACGAATTAGCGGCGGAACTCGAAGCTCTCGGCGATGATTTGGCTATAGACGAAGACACCAGTTACTTGGACGATGCCATCAAAGCACCCAACGCTCCCGATAAAGAACCCGGCGCGAGTACCATTAGGAACAAAGTACGTACCCCTGAACTGATTTTACCGTGAATCGCATTCGATACGATACGATTTTTCACCGTTCCTTTCTTTCAGGACGGCGTGTTGGTCGATGAATTTGGTTTGCCACAAATACCGGCCAGTTAAGTTTACGCGATCGAATAGTTTAGCGACACGTCGATACGCGCGCGTTACGTCCTGAAAACGTTTCGGACATTCAAAG